>NW_024467600.1:304527-308172 GCF_000804445.1 Metarhizium album ARSEF 1941
CTTTTATTAAAGAAAGATATTAATTTATTACAATAAGACTAGAAATAGCAAGCGTAAAATTATATTTACTTTTATTATATACACTTTAAAAGAGGCATAGAAAAGTATTACTTATATAATAATAATAAGCTTAATAGTAAGTAAAAATAGCTTTTAACTTTAATAAAAGCTACTTCTTTATTTTAATATAATTAATTATATAATTTAATTAAAGATTTATAGAATTAATTCTAAATATATTTTAATTTAATTTCAATACTAATAAGATATAGAGTAATAGCTAGAGTTATCTACTTAAGTTTAATATAAATATTATCTAGTAATTTATTCTAGACTTTACTATAATATATTATTAATATTATCTTAAGATTAGAATTCTTTACTAGCTATAACTAATACTATTAAAATATTATATAAAGCATTATATAAATAGACTAGTAGATATATCTCTTTATATTATATAATTATAGCTTGTTAAATATATAATTAGGATTTATTATAATAAAATGCTGCTAAGTATTACTTATAAATTCTATTATTATATTAAAATTCTAAGTTATAAAGTAGATTTATAAACTAGAAGGCTACAAAAAGTATAGTATAGTATTTTCTTAGTTTAATAATTATATATCTACTAACTTTATTTTAGAATAAAAATAACAGTAAAATTATTTAGAGTTTAATAACTTGGAGAATAATTCTAGTTTTAACTCTCTTTAAAGTTCTAGCTAGAAAAAATTAGCTAGTTTAATACTTTCTAAAGCTATCTTTTAAGATTATTCTAAAGATAACTTTAGTTTTCTTAATAATATAGAAAGTATATTTAATTATAGCGTTTTATCTAGTAGTATACTTTAATAATAAAGGCAATTCTAATAGAGAAAGTATAAGAATTTATTTATATTAAATTTATTATTAACTTACTAATTATATTTAGTACTATTAACTTATATTAAAATTTATACTATTTAACAAGCTAGCTACTAAAATATAAAGCTAAAATCTTCTTAAATTATAGGAAAAATAAGTAAATATAGTATAAATTTAAGCTAAGGCTAGAGCTATAGAAAGAGAAACTTAACAAAAAGATAAAGAATAAAAAACTTAATTAGAGTTAGAAACTTTAAAGGTATAAGCTTAAATTACAAAAGAAAATAACTAGAATTTACTATAAAGACAACTAGTATTTTTATAATTATAACTCTAGTTGCCTTAATAAAATATCTTAAATATAGATATAAATAATATAGTAAATAATTTAGATATAAATTCTATTTTTTTCCCTTAATTTTCTACTATTTTACTATAATTTTCTACTATTTCTTTATAATTATACTTATATTTTATGTATTTTCTATTATTAGTATAATTTTTTTTTATTATAAAGTAAGCAACTTTTCAGCCTCTAGTCTATAGCACTACTGCGCTAGCTTAAGACTGCCTCTAAAATATAAACTAATATAAGAACTTTCTTTCTTGCACTTAATTGCCTCTACTTATAATGCTATATAGCAGCTGCACTAAAGGCAAGGCAGCAGAGGAGATACTAATAGTTATTAATAGTAGCAATAAAGAGCTTACTTAGAGTTACTACTACTTAAATATAAAAAGAGAATAGTTTAATAAATAAGAACTAAGTAATAATAAGCTGCTTATAACTTAAGACTAACTTAATAATACTTAAAAAGAAGTATATAATAAACTTATAAGCTATATTTTAAAGAGTAATACTCTTAAGAGAGCCTAGGTAATACTCTAGGTATATACTAAGGCAGAGGTGCGCTAAGCTATAACTAAAGCTATAATTAACTATAATAATACCTTTATAACTTAGGGATAGTTATAGAAAGCTGTAATAATAGCAGTAAAGAAAGCTATAAAGACAGCTAAAAGACTGCAATTATAAGTAAGTATTATAGCTAGAGTACATCTAGCTTAAGCTCTAGCTCTCCCTCTCTCTTTATCTTAATATAATAATATTATAAAGTACTTATAAAGAGAGATACTATTATAGAAGTATATAAAGAGTAGACTACTACTAATATAGTATTAGCTGTAAACTAAGCTATTAGCTATAATGCTACTATTGCTATAAAGCGCTTACTAAGTAGCAATATTATAGTAACTTTCTAAGGTAAGGCAAAATAATATTAAGAAGAAACTAGATAGATTTAGACTGCCTTTAGCCTAAATATAACTATATATTAATAAGTACTTAGTATAATTATTAAAGAGTTCTCTACTAAGTATATAAAGGTTAAAGGCCTTACTAAAGAGATAGTAAAATAAAGTAAGAGTTATATAGACTACTCTATAGCAGCCTTAAAGTAATTCTACTATAAGAGCGCTCTTAATACTAAGTATAAAAGAACTAGAAAATGCTAATAAGTTATACTAGAAAGGCTTAGTCTTCTAAGCTAAGATATTTAATACTAAACTATATAATAAAGCTCTCTACTTAAGGTAGTGCTTTAACTACTATAGCGTTAAGTATATAGCTAAATATTATAAAGTAATACTAAAGTACAGCTAGTATATAGCTAAGCGCTATATAGATAGAGAATAATTATATTCTATAAAAGTAATATTAAGGAAAAGTATACTCTATATAATAGAGCGCACTTAGCTTAAAATTAAGCCTGCTTTATTTTAAAGAAGCACTAAAATAAAGCTAAAGAGAAATACTTAGAATGCTTAATAAAGTTTATAGACTACTAATACTTAAACTACTACTACTAATAAATTATAATTAACTTTAACTTAAAGTTAAGCAGAGAATAGCCTGCTTAGAAGAGAGGCTATCTACTAGAGAGCAGAAATAAAACTAAGAATATAATACTTTTAGCTTAATAACTAGCTAGTATTCTACTATATATAAGCTGCCTTTTATTGCTAAGAGACGCTATAATACTAAGAATTAATATTATTTTACTCTTCTAGAATACTTAAAATACTATACTAGAATGTTAATAGAAAGAACAACTTTATTTATATAGCGCTCTACTACTAGCTTAATATTAACTTAATAGTAATATAGAAATAAAAATAGATAAAATAAAGCTAGCTTTCTAGCTTAAAGCTTAGCAGCTATAAACTAGTATATTACTAAGGCAGAAATATAGTATATATTTATACTTAGTATAAGCCTAGCTTATAGTTAGTTAAGAATAATAGTAAAGACTAAGCTCATATAAAAATTAAAAGAATTAAAGTTATATTGCTATACTTAGAGCTCTATAAAAGTAAGAAGTAGAATATACCTCTATATAATATAAAGGCTAGAGAGGCCTAAAATAAGTATATATTAGTTAGAGACTTTAACCTTAAGTACTTACTTTAAAATAAGCTAGAGAGAACTAGCTAGAGCTATAAAGAACTATTAGTAATAGCAGCTTAATAGCAGTATAGCTTAGTAATACTAAAAGAAGAACTTATAAAGCAAAAATATAAAGATAAAGATAGTACTATTAACTTAGCTTAAGCTTTATAAAGCTTTAAAGTTATATATTAAGAAGCTATAAATCTAGCTAAATTTAACTATATTTTATAGCTAATTTAAGTTAATATAAAGGTAGATAATAAGCCTTTAGTATTTATAAAGCACTTATAAAAAAAGCTTAATAAGAAATTAGCTAAGGCAGAGGC
>NW_024467601.1:0-225 GCF_000804445.1 Metarhizium album ARSEF 1941
AATTTTAAATAACAGCTAGGCCTATTTAATATTAAAGGCTTTACTGTAGCTAAAGAAGCTACTAAAAATTCAACAGATTAGCTATATAAGCTATATCTACTCTTTTATCTATTTATTATTTATTTTTTTACTTATTTTATCTATCTTTATTACTTATTATTCTATCTTTTATCTATATTTCCTACTTATTATAACTTACCTAGCTATATTTAATATATAGCTAAG
>NW_024467601.1:252-5217 GCF_000804445.1 Metarhizium album ARSEF 1941
GGAACGTTTGCATACATTTTATATGCAAGAATTTAATATTCTTTACGCCTATATTTCTTAGCATATATAATTAAGGTTAAGAGAGAAATACTAGCTGGAATTTAATAAAAAGACTAATAAGCTATAAAGGCTAATTTACTCTATAGAAGGAAACAGCTATAAGAGTTATTTTAAGCTACTAAAGCTACTATATTTACTTAATTCAGCAGCCCTACTATAGAATTTACCTATAAATAACTCTCCTTCCTTCTAACTAGATCGAGAGGAAATTAAGCCTCTACAACTATACTCTTTAATACATACTATTATATATAATTTTATACTATATCTAAAGTTACTTTTATTATACCTTAAGAATCCCTATTATCTTATGCTTAGTAATTAACTAGATAAGCTACTATATTTGCCTAATCTAGCAGCTCTACTATAGAATTTACCTTTAAATAACTCTTCTTCCCTCTAACTAGATAAAGAGGAAATTAAGCCTCTACAACTACACTCTTTAATACATACTATTATATATAATTTTATACTATATTTAAAGTTACTTTTATTATACCTTAAGAATCCCTATTATTTTACGCTTAGTAATTAACTAGATTACATAAGCTATATCTATTATTTATTATATTATAAAGGGTCCCTTAATTAGCTGATATTAAGTTTACTATTTTAAAGTAAAGCTAAAAGCTATATAAGTTTAAGTAGTATATAGCTAAAAAACTAGGCTTATCTCTCTAGCTATTATATTTTATTATTTTTTATATTAATAGTATAAAGAGTTTTATACTAAGTACTTTACTATTTCTTAGTAGTAATTTAGCTTTATATTAAGTTAGCTTTAAGATAGTATTTCTAGTTAGCTATTATTTATTTATAGCACTATATTTATTTTACTTTTTTTATATTTAATACTATTTTTATTATATATTAGCTTTACTACTATTTTTAGTAAGAAAGCTTTAGTACTTTCTTTAATATAACTATATTTACTATCTTCTAAAGTTATTATACTAGTTAATTTATATCTTTATTAATATTAACTTAAGTATAAAGTAGCTATATTACTACTTTACTTTAAAACTATACTTTAGCCTTTACTTTAGCTAATTTTTTATTTAGCTTTTTTTATAAGTACTTTATAAATACTAAAGACTTATTATTTAGTTTAATATTAACTTAAATTAGCTATAAAATATAGTTAAATCTAGCTAGATTTATAGCTTCTTAGTATATAACTTTAAAGCTTTATAAAGCTTAAGCTAAGTAAATAGTACTATTTTTATCTTTATATTTTTACTTTATAAGTTCTCTTTTTAGTATTACTAAGCTAAGCTATTATTAAGCTATTATTACTAATAGTTCTTTATAGCTTTAGCTAGTTCTCTCTAGCTTATTTTAAAGTAAGTACTTGTAATAAACTTAAGCTGTAGGCTTAAGTAGGTACAAGACACTATGCTAGTGCCTTATTAGGTACGCTTTAGATGTATATTAGACCTATATATATATAATAGAAGGAAAAGGGGGGATAGAGAGCTTCTTCTTTCCCTCTTTTCTCTCCTTAAGTTTATAGTTAATACTAGTAATACTTATATATAGTAGCCTATAAAGCTAGTTCTTAATATACTATAAACTTTATTTTACTATAATAAATAAATACTTTTTAAACTCTATAGAGAGTAACCTACTATTAGCTAGTAATATAATACTACTAAGCACTTAGGCTAAGGTAGCTGCTCTCTAGGAAACTATTAATAACTAGGCACAACTAATTTACAACTTAATACAGCAGTATATTGTATTCTCTAAATTAGCACCTACTATACTAGACAATCTCTTACACTCTCTTTATCTAGGTATATAATTAATACTACTATATAAGCTAAAATAAAAGCTAATTAAAATAGAGCTTCTCTTTAAGGGAGATAAGTCTATATTTACTATATAGTAAAGCTCCTGGCCTCTTCCAAACTTTTGATGGCACCGTCGTTAATTTCCCCGGCCTTTGCCTTATTCTGCGACTCTTCGTAGCTAGATTTTAGCTTTTCTGCTAGTCTTCCTGGAGAGTTGAGCGAATGGACGGGGGAGCTGCCAGACTTGGAAGGGGACAACAGAGAGTTGGCGGCGACAGAGGCGGAGGAACCTTGCGCTTTCAGCGCAGGCGCAGGCGCAGCGGCTTCTTGATCTTCATCTTCATCGTCGTCATCATAGTCATCTTCATCAATGGCACGTTTGGCCTTTTTGTAGGGCGGTTCTTTGATGGGTTCGTGATCGGTGGTGGGGGGGAGCGTCACGGTAGGGGTAGGGGCACATCGCTTCAGCCCTGCAATCGCGTCGAGGTTATAAGAACCATCCTCGGCAAACAACAAGGCAATTTTGTCCTCGGTCTTGCGATACAAGTCGGCAAAAAGAGCGCGACGGGCTTCTTCTTCGATATCGACGGATGCCTCAGGCACCAACTCTGCCGTATTATTGTCGACGGGGGTCTGGGTACGCGCCGTTCCATCATCGAGAGGATTCAAAGACCTGGTACTGTTTGTATGGTGCAGAAGGGGAGATGGCCAAGCTGGCTGGCCGTTGGAAATGGACATGCTGGGCCCGTGGCGATGAAAGCGACAAGTTGGCGCGGTGTCGCCATGCGCGGTAGGATGCGCTCGCGTAGGGCCGAACTGGAAGGGATTGGAGCGGTTATAGCGGCATGGATCGAAAGAGCGGCATCGGTATAGATGGAGGATGGAATTTCGCGACAATCGAGATGGCGGCGGCGATGCTTTGATGGATCGCAACGGGTGCGATTTGTCTGCGGATCAAGAGGTGAGGTTGAGGATTCGGGGAGAGCGTAGTACCACACCCTTTCCCGAAGCGGGACTTTCTCCCAGGCTCACTACTTACTTTACGGTCTACCAAGCCTAGCACCGAGCGCTGCGCTGGGCACTTGAGCGCTCGGCGGCCACAAGCACGCACTAAAGGTGAACTGGTACTAGCCGGTCGCCCTGTCCGCGCCGCAAGTACCAAGGGCCGTCCCGCCGGCGGCAGCAGCATCGACGGAATCGCACATGCAAAGGAATTTAGACGAAATGGAACGACACGACAGAATGCACAAAAGGCCCAAATTTCACGCCTTCTACGATGCTGATGCGCCAGTTGCCAGGTTGTGCACATGTTGGACAAGCAAGTCCAGGTGCCCCGAACTGGTCAATCTCAGGTACCTTTCCCCCCCACTTTCGGTGTTTCCCCACGGCACGTACGAACGCGGGCGCCCGAAGCAAGGGAACGACGTCTCTTGATGCGCATCACGTGATGCCACGCAGGACCATCACCGCGAGCTCAGGCAGAGGCACCGAACTACGTATTGGCTGTCATTAGGCGACCTGTCCAATAGTGGAGTGTAAAGATGACAAGCTGCCATAGCGTGCCATGAATTCCAAAGGTGATTGAATGAATTGTCGGGCAAGCCTCGCTACGTCAACTTCAGGCATGGTCAAAGACGGCGTATGTGAGTGCAGAACGCAGGCAACCAGGGTCCAGAGCACAGCAACTCTACAAGTACGGAGTAGACCCGTGAGGAAAAGAAGAAGGAGAAAAAGAAAAAGGAAACAAAGCAGCCAAGCTTAATCGAGCTTAATAATCCTGCGGGCGCGCATAAATGTCAAGTCATGGGCCGCAATCAACTGAGTGGAACTAGGATGCTGCCCAGCGCCTGCCGATGCTGAGCCCGAGCCCGCTGGAATGCGCTGAGGCTCAACCTCGAAGGGGCCTGGCTCCACTCTGGCTCGTCCTACTTCCATCATCCCACACCCCAAAAACCATCTGGCTTGACTTCAACGTTACCAGCCTCAATTCAGAATTTTGGAATCTTCACTGTGCCTGTGTTTCCCGATCGAGCGCTATCATCCCAAGCTTTACGAAGGCCCGCGTCAACTTGCGCCTTGTACCCGCGACGCCTTGGCCGTTTCCGTATATTGCGCAAGCTGGCCTTGTTCCCTTCATATACCACACTGCCTGCGGTCGCTTGATTTACGCTCTGGTCAGCCTCGTTTGACGCATCTAGCGCCATGCGGATACGTCTGCCTTTTGCAGGTAGTCCCTCGCAAAACTTCACTGATCCCTAGGACGATCAGGCACAAACTTGTTAACATGCGTGCTCCTTCTAGGTGTCTTCCTGTTCCTTTTATTGATATCAGGGTATGCCGGCCTCAGCAAGCTCCAGCTCGGACACTTTGTCAACGACAAAGTCTTGCACGCCGGGACCTTCTTCCTGCTTACCGTTGTATTCTACTGGATTGTCGACACCAATCGCCGCCGAACCCTAAACACGACGTTGGTTGTTTGCACTCTATGCCTCGGCGTAGGATCAGAGTTTCTGCAGAGCTTCCTTCCCAATGATCGCGACTTTGACCTCTTCGATATCGTGGCGAACATGGTTGGCAGCTTGGCTGGTTTGGGGTTGTGCTCGTGGTACCACAAGCGCATGTTGGAGCGTAAGAGGCAGAGAAAATCGTACAATCCCGTTCCAGGAGAGGATGTCGAAGACGTGGAATTGGGCGAGGGCCACGAGAGTGGCATTGTCGATGCTGGCCCGTCTAGAGTACGGACATTGGAGGAAGAGGTGGATAACTGGGATGAAAATGCTCCGGATGACTGGGCCGAGGGAGATGTGCCGGAGACGCTAGCCCCGTCTGCCGTCAAGAGTAAAGAACCTGACACGATTGACACGGACATTGGCGATGCAAAGAAGCGAACGGACTAGTTTCTCGTATCTGGGCGTTCAATGAAACGAGGATCTACTTTCTGGTATGGATGTGGGTAGGAAAATGCTACCGCGAGGCTTGGCGTTAAATGCATGGGATAAGGTTTCAGTCAGCGAGTTCTGATAATGTGTGTACGAATCAACACAACTTAACTTTTTTGGAGCCTTTCAACTCCATTGCTTCCCCCCCCCCCCCCCCTTTTTTTTTTTTTTGT
>NW_024467601.1:5550-39134 GCF_000804445.1 Metarhizium album ARSEF 1941
AATATAGCTTATAAGTTTATTATATACTTCTTTTTAAGTATTATTAAGTTAGTCTTAAGTTATAAGCAGCTTATTACTGCCTAGTTCTTATTTATTAAACTATTCTCTTTTTATATTTAAGTAGTAGTAACTCTAGGTAAGCCCCTTATTACTACTATTAATAACTATTAGTATCTTCTCTACTGCCTTGCCTCTAGAGCAGCTGCTATGCAGCATTATAAGTAGAGGCAATTAAGTGCAAGAAAGAAGGTCCTTATATTAGTTTGTATTTTAGAGGCAGTCTTAAGCTAGCGCAGTAGTGCTGTAGACTAAAGGCTGAAAAGTTTTTTAATATAAATATTAGTAAAGTATATAGTAATTAAAGTGCTATCTCTATTAATAGTAAAATTAAATATTCTATATAGTATATACTTAGTATTCTATATAGACTTAATTAAGTAAGCAGTATTTAACCTACTGCTTAGCTAAGTGCTTTAGGACTTCTGCCTGCTGCTAGTACCAATTAAGGCAGATAAAACTCTTTAAGATAAAGAAACTTATAAATGGCTGCTAATAAATAGCAATACCTAGCTAAAAAGTTCTAAGTAGGGGATTTAGTGTAGTTAAACCTCTATAATATTAAAATAAATTGCTTTAGTAGAAAACTTAATTAAGTTATAGTAAAGTATATAGTAATTAAGGTGCTATCTTTATTAATAGTAAAATTAAACGTTTTATATTATATAACTAATATAGAAACTACTTAAGAGTTTTTAAAATACTATAGTGCTTAACTAATTTAAAACTAAGTAGAGAGATATATAAATATATAATAAGCTTAATTTATAAGTAATTAATTTCTAAGTAATAGCATAATATATAGAGCTAACTAATTAAAAAAAAAATAAATAAATAAAATAAAATAAACTATAGTTATACTAATATAAAGACTAGCTAGCAAAAAAAAAATTATAATTAAAAAAAAAAGAAAGAAAAGAGAGAGATAATATACTTATAGAGCTTAATATATACTTAACTTATACTTAACCCACACTTAATATAGCGCCTACTAAAACAGGCGCTCTAGCCTCTTAGGCAACTTTAAGCGTAACTTATTGCTAGTTAAATTAATAACCTAATTATTAGAAGGGGGAGAAGGCAGAGAGGAAATAGTATTCTAAATACTATTACCTTTATAATTACCCTCTTCTCTACCATAAGGATAAGTTAAAGTCTTAGAAGTATAAAAGCAAATATATTAGCTATAGAGAGTTGCCTCTTTATAAAGTATATTAACTAGAGTATAAGTTAGTTTCTGCTAGTTAGTGCATTTATAGTGTAACTCTACCTACTCTACTTACTACTTATATAGTATTTGCTTAATATTCTAAGCTATAGTAGCTTAGCTCTAAAAAAAATTTACTAGCATCTGCTAGTTAGAGAGTAGTATATACCTGCAGCAGAAGAGCATTAATATGCTAGTAAGCACTAGCGCCTGTAAATTAGCATTAGCGCTTATATTACTAGAGAATAAATTAGCTAGTATATATAAAGAGCAGATAGAACTAGAGGCAATATAGGCTTGCTTTAATAATATATTAAACTTTTTAGTTATAGAATTAAACTATATAGAAAATTTAGTATATATACTAAAGCTCTTGCTAGACTTTTTGCATATAGTAAATATAATATACCTACTAGTATTTGTAATTTGCTGTACTTTCTTCTGTTAGTAGTATAGCTTAAAGTTTACAGCATAGAGGTACGCCTTCTAGATACACTTTTTATAGGTTTTGCAGCACTACTTATAGGCTGTAGTAGAGCTAGAGATGAGATGCAACTAGTAGAGCTAGTATTAATAAGCTTGTGCTAATATAGCGTATATATTCCTAGAACTTCCTCTCTATTAAAGAGGTTGTTATTATTAGAGTTGCCTTCTATAGCGTACTTGCCTATATAGCAAGCGTTATAGTATAGCAGCAGGGGCAGCAGGAGCAGGGGAGGGAGCGTGCTAGCAGCAGACTCCCTAAAACTAAATTAAGTGCGTAGAATATACTATATTATACTTAGAATAATAGAGGTAATATAGAAGCAATATAGAGAAAGAAGGCAGGCATAGTAGTAGTAATCTTTAGAAATAAAAATTTTTAGTAGCATAAAAAGAGTATTAGTAATACTTATTAGAAGGAAAATAATAAGAATAAGCAGTATAAAGTTGCTTAACTATTTATAAAGCAGAAGCACGCTAAGTATATACTATACGCAAAAAATATAAAGTAGAGATATATAGTTACTAGGGGGATTTATACTATATATCTATCTCTACTATATAGTAGTAATATAAATAAACCTACTAGAAGGAGAGTATATAATAGACTTAAGCTATAGGCTTAAGTAGGTATAAAGCACTATACTAGTGCCTTATTAAGTACGCTTTAAATATATATTAAATCTATATATATATAATAAAAGGAAAAGAAGGGATAGAGAGCTTCTCCTTTCTCTTTTTTCTCTCCTTAAGTTTATAGTTAATACTAGTAACGCTTATATACAGTAGCCTGTAAGGCTAGTCCTTAACAGTACTTAAAGTTAAAGTCTTTACTTAATATATATTTATTTTAAGTCTTTCTAGCCTTTATATTATATAAAGATATATTTTAGCTTTTACTTTTATAGAGTTTTAAGTATAGTAATATAACTTTAATTCTTTTAATTTTTATATTAACTTAGTTTTTACTACTATTTTTAAGTAACTATAAGCTAAGCTTATATTAAGTATAAATATATACTATATTTCTACCTTAGTAATATATTAATTTATAGCTACTAAGCTTTAAGCTAGAAAGCTAGCTTCTTTTTATTTATTCTTACTTTTATATTACTATTAAGTTAATATTAAGCTAGTAGTAAAGTACTATATAAATAAAGTTATTTTTCTTATTAATATTTTAATATAATATCTTAAGTATTTTAAAAGAAAGAGATAATATTAATTCTTAGTACTAAAGTATTTTTTAGTAATAAAAAGTAGCTTATATATAGTAAAATACTAGTTAGTCTTTAAGCTAAAAGTATTATATTTTTTATTTTATTTTAGCTTTTTAGTAAATAGCCTCTTTTTTAAGTAAGCTATTCTCTACTTAACTTTAAGTTAAAGTTAATTATAATTTACTAGTAGTAGTAGTTTAAGTATTAATAGTTTATAAACTTTATTAAGTATTCTAAGTATTTCTCTTTAGCTTTATTTTAGTACTTCTTAAATATTTTTTTAGCTTTATTTTAGTACTTTTTTCAAATAATATAAGCTTAGTTTTAAGCTAAATATACTTTATTATATAAAATATACTTTTTCTTAATATTACTAGTAATTATAAAGTATAATTATTCTCTATTTATATAGTACTTAATAGTATACTAACTATACCTTAGTATTACTTTATAGTATTTAGCTATATACTTAATATTATAGTAGTTAAAGTACTACTTTAAGTAGAGAGCTTTATTATATAGTTTAATATTAAATATTTTAGCTTAAAAAACTAAGCCTTTTTAGTATAACTTATTAGTATTTTTTAGTTTTTTTATATTAAGTATTAAAAGTACTTTTATAGTATACTTACTTTAAAGTTACTATAAAGTAGTTTATATAACTCTTACTTTATTTATTTTTACTATTTCTTTAGTAAAGCTTTTAATCTTTATATATTTAGTTAAAAACTCTTTAATAATTATACTAAGTACTTATTAATATATAGGTATATTTAAGCTAAAAGTAGCTTAAATTTAGCTAGTTTTTTTTAGTATTATTTTACTTTACTTTAAAAAGTTACTATAGTATTACTACTTAGTAAGTACTTTATAGTAATAGTAGTATTATAGCTAATAGCTTAGTTTATAGCTACTTACTATATTAATAGTAGCTTACTTTTTATATACTTTTATAATTATATTACTTTTTATAAGAACTTTATAATATTATTATATTAAGACTAAAAAAAGAAGAAAACTAAAGCTTAAGCTAAATATACTTTAGCTATAATACTTACTTATCATTATAGTTTTTTAGCTATCTTTATAACTTTCTTTACTATTATTATTATAGCTTTTTATAGCTACTTTTAAGTTATAAAGATACTATCTTTATTAATTATAATATTAACTATATATATTAAATACTCTAGATAGCTATAAAGCTATATAACTAGTATATCTTCTTCTTATATTAGGCCTAGAAAACCCTTTAGTGGGAAGAAAAACCCTGCCTGCTTCTGTTTTCGCTCCCTAGGGCGGCTCTAGCTCTATGCCAGCTAGGATCCGCCTGTCTCCTGCGTGTATATAAATATTGTCAGCGGCAGATACTGCCTACTATAAAAAACACCTATAAAAATAAGGGAAACAACTGCAGCACACAAATTGTCTACAAGGAACGTTTGCATGCATTATGTATGCAAGGATTTAATATGCTTTATGCCTACATTCCTTTGCACATATAAATAAGGTTAAGAGAGGAATGCTGGCTGGAATTCAACAAAAACACTAATAAGCCATAAAGGCTAATCTACTCTATAGCAGGAAAGCAGCCACAAGAGTTATTTTAAGCCTCTAAGGTTATTTTAAGCCACTATCTATGCCTAATCCGGCAGCCCTACTATAGGATTTACCTATAAATAACCCTCCTTCCCCCTAACTAGATAGAAAGGAAATTAAGCCTCTACAACTACACTCTTTAATACATACTATTACATACAATTTTATACTATATATAAAGTCACTTCTATTATACCTTAAGAATCCCTATTATCTTATGCTTAGTAATCAACTAGATTACATAAGCTCTATCTATTATATCTATTATATTATAAAGGGTCCCTCAATTGGCCGACATAGTTACCCTAGACCTTTCTAGAGTTAAAACAGCTCTAAGGTATATTAATATATATAACGCTTAAATATGTCATGGTCTGAGCTATGCTCGACCTTAATGGAAGCGCAGCAATGGATGCCACTGCACTGCAATGCGCGAGCACTGCAATGCGCGATAGAGGGACAAGCCCGTGCAGGACCTATATAGTGCCAGATTGAGCAAGCTAGGGCAGCTTGTTCAATACGTACCCTTTTGACTTAACGGTCAAGGGGTCCGGCAAACCACCGGGATGACTGCGGCTGGCACCCGCTATGGCCCAATAGGGCTGGTCTATTACAAAATAAAGCAGGCTTATAAAGAAGGAAAATTTAATATAAAATATCTAAAAACCTTAGAAATACCTACTAATAGCTTTATAAAACTTCTTATAAAGCAAAAATTCTATAATTTTAAATAACAACTAGGCCTATTTAATATTAAAGGCTTTATTCTAGCTAAAGAAGCTATTAAAAATTTAATAAATTAGCTATATAAGCTATATCTACTTTTTTATCTATTTATTATCTATTTTTTTACTTATTTTATCTATCTTTATTACTTATTATTTTATCTTTTATTTATATTTTCTACTTATTATAACTTACCTAGCTATATTTAATATATAGCTAAGAGGGTATATTAGCAGTAGATACTGCTTACTACAAAAAATATATATAAAAACAAGAGAAACAACTATAGCATATAAATTACCTATAAGAAATATTTATATATACTTTATATATAAGAATTTAATATACTTTACGCTTATATTTCTTAGTATATATAATTAAAGTTAAGAGAGAAATACTAGCTAAAATTTAATAAAAAGACTAATAAGCTATAAAGGCTAATTTACTCTATAGAAGGAAAACAGCTATAAGAGTTATTTTTAGCTACTAAGGTTATTTTAAGCTACTATCTATACTTAATTTAGCAGCTCTACTATAGAATTTAGATTTACCTATTAATAACTCTTCTTCCCTCTAACTAAATAAAGAGGAAATTAAGCCTTTATAACTACACTCTTTAATATATACTATTATATATAATTTTATACTATATCTAAAGTTACTTCTATTATACCTTAAGAATCCCTATTATTTTATATTTAGTAATTAACTAGATTATATAAGCTCTATCTATTATCTATTATATTATAAAGGGTCCCTCAATTGGCCGACATTAGAACTGCTATTATACCCGCTGTAGTTAAGTGATCGATTCAATCCCTTGCAGCTTGGCGCAGAGACTAAGTAGAAACGTGCACAGCGACTACTTCTACTACTTAGCGGGTACAGATTTACGCGGATGATTGGCATCTTAACCTTAGTAGATATTTATATTAACACAGTAAAAGAGAAAGTTTGAAAAGTTAAGTACAGGTTATGCAGTTTCTGGACTCCTTTCTCCCCCATATATCACGTAACACTGCCGGTGAGACCAAAACCACTCCAACCTGCCGACGGCAAATAGGCGAATTTCGCCGATGAAGCCTGACTCAAACTTTGAGGACGAGGTTGCAATATCAGAAACATAAGGATATCTGCCATCATGCCTCCTGAAACCTAAAACTACAGTCTCCTTCTCACTAATATTCAGCGTTTGGCCTAATGAGTCCAGGCGAACTTCACCAACACTGTCCCGATGTCCATCTGCGAAATGCAATAACAGGCCATCTACGGCCTTGTCGCCTTTCGTTCTACAAGGGGCAATGAATACTAAACCTGTAAGGTCTAACGAATTGTAGAAGTAATCTTCTTGATTTGTGATTATAGAATGAGGTGAAGATGTGGGTTGCTGGAAATGTTGGCCAAATTTCGTCTGAAATTGATTTTCAAAAGCTAGTATATTAATTAGGCCGTCGATAGTCCCGTAGAAACTGCGACTAGGTGTCCGAACTGGTTGGTCTACAAGAGCCCATTGCCTTGAAGATCTTCTTGAGTAAATGCCCGCTAAAAAAACGCGGTCCTTGTTAGTTTTGATCTAAACAATTGTCATGTCAGTTCCTTGTAGATTGGGATTTGCAGGTGGTCAAACTAACTCCTATGGCGCTATCTCGTCCTATCCAGCCAGAGCCTGTGTAAATTTCGGTGATAAGCTCTCCTTGATCTACTGGCATATATAGCCAACGTGCATTTGGCATTAACTGATAAAAAGACAGGTCCTCACTATCTTTATGGACATGAATCATGGCTATTTGATAGTTCCATAGAATAGAGTAGCCAGTTATCAGCGGATCGTTACAAGAGAATGCTACCATGCGACTGGCGTCACCTCTGTATCTTAGGTTGATATATTCAAATCGAATTCGCTCTATTGGGGGCACGCTCCATGCTACCGGATTCTGGCCAACAACGCTTAGGCCACGGAGTTTGATGCCCTTAAAAAGCTATTAGTAGAGCCTAAGGAACTTGAAAGAGTTATACTCACATCCGATTCACCAAGAATTGTGAGATTCCTCTCAGAGAGGTCGAAGGTTCGCCACCACGTATTGGGAATACATCCGAACACGGGCAAGTCGTCCGAATTAGAGAAAAGTGCTTTTGTAAGACCGAGGTGGCTCTCCCGTGTATATAAACGGTCAGGTAACTTCGTTGATGGACGGAATAGAAGTGCTGGGTGTTGTTGGCTTTTAAAATTCGACAGGGATGAGATGTACTCCTCCCCCTCAAAATGAACATGATTGCACCATATCGTGCGGTCCAGCGTTATACGACATTGCTCAGGGGGTTTCCACAAACTGCGAGCAAGGGTCGTAGCATAATATGACAGTAGTTGTTCGGCTATTAGACGACAAATCTCTGGCGGAAGTCGCCCAACATGGGTTTTGCGGTCTGGGATGGCAATGCCAGCCTGGAGCTTGGAGCTCAAGGAATCCAGCATCCAGTTTCGGCGCCGATGTTTCTCTCCCGTGGTGCTTTGAAAGGTATGTCTGGTCGCCTTCACTAGTCGCTCCGAACACTCAAGTTCAGCAATGCGAAGGCACTCTGGATGGCAGCTGATTGCAAGTCCGCCAGCATGATCGCAAGGCAGTCCACCACACAAGCTTTTAGCCATGATTCGCTTCCAATTTCTGAAATTGTCTGGAAGGGAAGTCAACACGCGAGATTCTCGGCGAGAGCAAGAATGATAAAGCGTACAGACCGCTACTTCCTCACCATAAGCAACATCGAGTTGACATAGTCCGCATTGGGACGTGATGCAAATCGGCGCAGTCATCTAAAGACAATGATATATATCAGAGCAAAGTAAATGTATAGCCAACTTGGACAAGGGTACGGGCGAACTCCACATAGCAACCACCTAAAGGTTAGATTGTGCGAGGCGGAAGAACAGATTAGTACGGAGTAAATACCAAGATTTGAACTAATATTGGGTTGTTTGGGTGGGGCCCGCCTAAGGTCCGGGAGCTAACAGGCCTATGGGTAGCCGTGGCTCTATTATTATGTGGGCCTGGTCCCTGTGCACTATATACAGTGTTTATGTACTTTATGTTGAGGAGCCCGGAAGCCGTCAACTGCCAGCACTGGAGCCGGCCGCTACAGAGCACACTTGCCGCAGGTAAATTGGCGCTTGGGGGGGCACTGGGGGCGCCCAGTTCAGTTCAAGTTCAGTCAGCTCCGTCGTCTCTCTCACCAGACTTCATCCATCCGCTGCTGCGTCTTTGTTCCCGAGACTTGCCGTTGTCATGAGCAGAGCAGAGCAGGGCATCGTCAACCGTGTATTGCCCAGGCACCGTCAACTGGCTTCACTATCCAACTATCCAATGCTCCATCCTCCGCACTTCTCTGTCTTTGTCAAGCTCGACTCCTCCCCTCAGGCTGCCACGTCTCTCCAACGGCTTCGAAACAACCGTCCGATTATCTCTCCGTTATAATCCCAGCTGCGGCCCCCCATGCACCCTGCGCCCACTCTTTGTTGTTTCATCTCGCATTTGGCAAATTTTTATCGACAAAACGCCAGATCCCCAGATCGCAATACCGCAAGAATCCCTGGCATCCGACACATCAAGTCAGCCTGTGTCCCCAATGACTCGCTTTTTTTTTCTTCTCCAACCAATGCAACTGCTACTACTATTATAGGGAGTGAATCCCGCCTTGGGCCCTGCTCTTGGGTGAGGTAGATGAGGCTTGTTGCTTGTCCAGCTTTTGCTTTGCAACAGGTTCCAGAATCCATCCTGGGAGGCCCTACCACAGATCGTTCAGTCAACGGCCATCTAACTGAATACTTAAGTATTTAACAAGTCACCTAGGCACTTATTTGAGCGGGTGCCTCGTGCGACAGCTACGTGAATACAGAACCTGCTTGTGCCATGTGCATGGAAAGGATAACAAAGTGACATGTCAACTGCGGAGAATCAAAATAGACGCTATTCCCGCTTCTACTACCCCGTAGCGCATATCTCTTCTGTTTATTATTTCTGGCCAGTCTTGATTTCCCTGCCTAGCCATTACTTGGCCACCTCGAATCCGCGTTGCTTACCGCGACTCGCCTCATCTCTCGAGAAACACACTACAGCCCGCAGAGGTAAAACGCAAAAAGGCTTGGCCTTGCCTTGCCGTGCCGTGCCATGCCTGTTGAAAACCAGAACCGGGTAGTGTGTCGGGAAACGCACGTGCCAAACGTATGGCACGTGGATTGAATTCTGATTTCCTGTGTCGTAGAACACTGTGTGCTGTATTGTTGTACATACACGGACGTAACGCGTAGAATCATCTTAATCATTTTCGTCAGCAAATGCAGTGCTGGTTTCGTCCAAAGCCACTGACTCTTGATGCACCTGTTACACGACATTCATGATTTGCATCCCTTTGTCCAGTTCAGCCCTCACCGTCTCAACATTGGCCATGCCCTTCAGCAACACATCTCGCCACCAGGTGTACCACTCGGCTACTTCTTGAAGATCTGCCTCGCCAAGAGCTAGCCACTCCTGTAATTTGTCGTACCACATTGGGAAGACGTCTTGTACAAGCACCTCGGCAATGATGGCGTCGCCAAGCATACGGTTCCACCGCATCACACCCGTGAGGATGGGCAGGTAAACCTCTTGCTCTGCCGGGTCCACGCGGAAGTTTGTCCGCAGGTATCGCCCTATTGACGGTAGCACATGAGACATGATAAGCGGTCGCCACTGACTGCCTAAAACGTCTTCCCATTGCTTCAACCCGGGCACTGTTCCGCGCTCAAATTCCCATACATCAACGAGTTGACGGAACTTTCTCTTGACGTCCGCCACGAGGCCGGTGCCCTTGGGGTCTAGGTGGTGTGGAGGCAGATGCTGTAGCCATGGGAACAGCCACGTATGCGGAAGATGATGACTTTGGCGCTTCTTCTTCGGGTTCCAGTCCGAGACCGCTGCCTCCAACTTTCGTGCTACGTGGTCCATGACCTGAGCTCGTACAAAGGGGGGCAGAAGGTCATTCCAGGTCTCAACCACGTCAAGCATGGGGCTCGGTGTCAAGGGGTCCCATTCCCGCACCGCGGCGACAACCCGTGGAAGCCAGTTCTTGTACATCATGCTTTCGTACGGAGTTGTGGCTTTGTGGTGTCTGCGATAGATCCCTTCCTGTTGCGTACGGCCCGAGTGCCATTTGTCGACAGATCGTCCCTCGTTTTCTGGCTTCATGAGCAAAGCTGACAGTCCCTTGAGATCAGACGCGAATTTCAGTGGTTCGACAAGAGGATCCCATTCGGCGTCTCTGAAAAAAGGGTGGATGGCAGCTACGGCTGTATCCGCTGCGTCAGGATTGACGGCACCAATTTCAGCTACTTTCTGCAAACAGCTGATAACCTGGTCCCAATTCGAATCCGTAGTGAGCTGGTCTGCAACCAAGTCTGAGAAGGTTTGAAGCTTCTCAAAGTCTGACAGTAGATCTTCCATTTCTTGCTCTCTTTCTCTCAACTCGACATTGACCCACGCCTTTCGTTCCTCGAGGTTTCTCCACTCTTCAGAGAATGCCTGAAGGTCTGCGTGTGCTCGTTTAACTAACTTCCTTGCTTCTATCAGCTCGGTTGGTTCGGAAACACCAGAGGTCGGTGTCATGATTCCATTTGTCGAAGTCAGCATCCGGTTCCCAGGCCCAGTCATATCCAAAATCGGCGCGAATGCATCCGGAATTTGTAAGCCTGGTGCTGAAGCCCTCAGTTCCTCGGCCGTTAAGTACTTCGTCTTTTGCCGTCGTGGCGTACTGGCACCGCTGCCACCTATACCACCGAGAGCCTTCTTTTTCGCCTTCTTGCGTTTCTTTTCCTCTTCGTCTGAGTCGACCACCGTTTCGCCTCGTAATTCTGCTTGCCGTTTTTCTTCCCGACGTTCGTGTTCCGACTTTTCTTTGACAGCTCCCAGGCCGATGCCCTGTGGTCGCAGATTTGCTTCAACGATAACGTTTCGTCCTTGACCTTCTTTGCCGAGACCTTTACCCTCAACATAGCCCATTTTAGCCATCATCCTCGCTCCGAAGCCCTTGGCATTAATCTTTCCTTTACTGGTAAAGGCGCTGTGTTGTGGTTTATTCTGGGGCGGCTCCTTGGCCGCAGCCGACTCCTGCAATACCGGCTCGTTTGTGGACGACGGTACAAACCCCAATCCAAGTACGCTGCCTCCTGTGAACTTGGACTTCACTTTCGGATGTCGAGATTTATCAGTGCTTTGAACTTGGTTCTGTGTAGCTCGCTGAAATAGAGAGTCTAGCTCTTCGCCAAATTCCAAGCCAAGACCATCCATTGTACTTTCGTCGTCGTCGTCGTCGTCGTCACCATCTTCATCGTCTTCAGAGCGATTGTCCTGGCCTTTGCCACCGGTATCCTGGCCGCTATTCGATTTGCCCAACACCGGCCTGTTATCCTCAGGTTCCATGCCATCATCCGATCCGTTTTCTTTTGAGGCTGTGGAAACAAAGGTCATGCCTTTTTTCCTCAGAGACTTTCGTTTCCATCTGGACCTCGGGCCATCTTCCTCACTATCGGAACCAAAGATGCCGAGCGCCGTCTTCTCCTTGTTGTTGTTCCCAAGTCGCCGCTTCTTTCTCGGATTAAAATCGCCAAAATCGTCGTCATCGGCCGTCATGCCCGGTATGCGGTAATCATCCTCGTCATCCGAAGCAGACGTCGAGAACTCTTCTTCAGCGGCAGCTTTGGCAAGCCGTGAAGGATCGAATGGGACACTTCCATTTCCTGACATTTCGAAGTGTTCCCTCTAGAGCTCACTGATCTTCATCCTGGAGCGCAGCGGGTCTGCACATGCCGATAACTTGAAGACAAAAAATGTTGCGGCGACGTAATTATCTTGCCTAGGCAGGGAGTGCGGCTACTGATCTTATCGGCACGTGACCCATGACTCCTCTTGCGGGTAGTGTAAGCCGTTGTCGACTACTTAGTCTGCGTCCATTCATCCACTCTGGTTAGCACCAACAATTCATTTGTGACGGGACCGTAATTATGTTGCAGCCTCTTTGCGGTGGCTCCAAAAAGTGTTAGGAGTACCAGTTGACGCACCGATGTCGATGTCATGGCTTTCCGGTCAGAACAACAAGGCGTACAAGAGCACACCCGCATATATGAATGGTATCTGGGATGGGTCTGATGCCTTCCGCTTCAGTTGATTGAAAGTTGTCTCTTCCGCACCGAGTTGTTCAAGTACATGGTCATGGCTCTCAAACTTATTGCCATCCTCCGCATGGCCGGCGAAGTCGCTATCTCGGATCTTATCTATTCCGCAAAGTCTCCGAAGCTGGACCTATTTCGACAAGTACACAGGGCCCTGGATCTTAATTTCAAGCATAATCAAGGCTGTGTGATGATGCTACTGATTTTGCCAACAATCGCAGTCGCAACCGCAATTCGATGCTTTACTCGCCGTGAATAGGCACGCGTGCGCCACAAACGATTCGAAGTTGAGGCAGTGAAACTGGCACAAATCGCCGTCCGGCCCAGAGTCGACTATTGTTTTTACACACATACTGGTGCGACTGAGTCTCTTTCAGACGCAAAGGCAGAAGTTTTATCTCTGTGCAAAAGTAAATGGGGAAAGCATCAATGTACGTCAAGTTTGTCGCTCCGATTTGTGGCATCACAGCCCCATTTCATAAATACATCCGTGAGCAATATTTCCCGAGAACCCTCAAGACCGCGCATGGCGTCACTCCAGACTGGAGATAATAGGAGAAGCTTTTGTGTACTTTGTAGCAACGACGTGGTAATGCTACAGTTGGAACAATCAACTGTATAACCGTCGAACAGCCATGGCTCGTCCTTGAACATGCGCTCTTGTTTGGCGTGGCGCGCCGGGCATCCGCTCATCTCAGGCAGCAACAATCCCTCTATCCCGCCGAGAATGGCATTGGGACAGCTCCCGGCTCTTTCATTATTGAGTCACCAAGCAGCAAGGAGGTGGACAGACTTGAAGTTACCATCAAAAGAGCGGGCGGTGAGGTATTGTGACAGAGTTCGACTCCTCCTTCTTTCGCGGCCTTTAAGTAAGCACGTAACGAGTGACATGGATATAGGGGCACTAACAAAGGATTGTTGCGACGTATGGCCTGAGTCTGAGATCATGTCAGAAGTCAAGAATGGTGTTGAGGAGCAGCCAGAACAAATTGGACAGCATCATGAACAGCACCAGACTAGGGATACTAGGAGTGACCAATGGCACCTTGCTATGACACAGGCAGACAAGATGCATAAAGCAGGGCTCACAGGAAACGAAGTCTTCATGGGTGTACAGTCGACAGCGGTGTCGGTTTCCCGACAAGAAGCCAAGTTATTCGAGTGCTGATGTGAGATGACAACAGGTCGATTACACACACGATGCCAAAGGGGGCTGCTTCGGACCAGGTTATCGCGTCTCCTTTGGAGATAACCTTGCCAAGGACGGCAAAAAAGGAGGCCCAGTGAACTGCACTTGGTCAGGCACTTCTGTCGCAGGCATATTGGCCGTATTCTCCATATCCTCAAACTACATCGGCGTGGCGCCCAACGTCTTTTTAGGGGTGTGACGAGTAATGAGCTCCGACAATACTAGCACTAGGAACACTTTGATAAACGCGTGGCTAAAGACAGCTGAGGATGCCGCGAATATCATCACCCTTTCTATTGGGGCTCCAACTCAATGGCCGCAGCATCTCCTGGCCCAAGCCGTCTCTTGGATCGCAGCTAGTGGCATTGCCACTGTAGAAAATAGCTTTGCTGGAGGCCAGTCCAATTTCTCAATCCCGTCCGCGGGTCGCGGTGTCACATCAATCAGCACCTTCTCCCAAGACTTTGTCGGCGACAACTATGCCTCATACGGGCCGACATGGGAGCTTGCAGCGTCGCGATGGTCAGGAATCAGGATCAGCACGCTGATGTTCTTGACTAAGAGATTGAACACTTCCGAATATGGAGGAGTAAAGAATCTACAAATTCATGGGGAAAAAATCAGTAGGGCATATATAATGAGTCAACAAATAAGCACACTTAATCAAAAGCGAAGAAACATAGGGAGATGCTTGGGCTGCGATGCGGACTTCTGTTTCCGTCGCCGGGCAACGAGGGGACGGGTTCAGATGCACACCCGTAGCATGGGTGGCCACACTAGTTTTTCTGGTGTGACAGATGCACCCGAGGTATCTAGGTAGCTTCAACAAAAAAATATGCTTACAGGCTGCACTTTCAGCTGAGCGGGGGCAATAATGCGAGAACGCAAAAATGAACAGCGAAAAGACAGTTTGAGTCGCGAATTATTCTCTCGCGTTATCTGCCACTTACAGTACGTTACTAGTGTAGGGTAGGCCACTGTTGTCGCGCTCGACGGACTGATTGACCAATGACAGACAGCATTTCAGACGGACACGAGACGTGGCCACCAGACTACGTAGTTGCGGACCCCTGATTGGATCCCTCCCAACGCCTGGCCAGGAGACTTTTCAGGAAGGGCAGCAACCACACAGCCACAGTTGGCTTGCGGCGTCAGGGCCCGTTGCCCCCTGTCCAGACGCCCAAGACGCCGACAGAACCGGCCCCGCCAAACATTTCGAACATCCCCGTCGCAAGCAGGCAAAACATTGTTTCCCAAAACGAGTCCTGTCGCTGCTGTCTCTACCTTTCCACTACTTGACCTGTTTGTTTGCGCGCTATCTAGACGGCGATATATATATTTTTCGACTTGCTTGCACATAGGTCCGACGGCTAGGTTCGCGGCTACCCCGACCGACACTCCCCGCCCTGGGACGTCACGACCAACGCAAACTTGAAGTGTTTTGCCCTCTATTTTCTTCTCGGCCAACCGCAAGAAAGTACCGCCTGTCCCGAGTTCCTGCTTGTTTCAACGTCTCGTTTCGAGTTACGCTTTCATTCGTGCTGGCCATTCAACCTGGGCTGTACTAGCTTTGACCATCTGCTGGCGTTTCCACAGCCTCAGCGTCTCCTGCTGGTAGGTTGCTTCTACCGCTTCGAGTCTTTGCAACCCTTTGTTTGATATGCATAGCTTGATTTCTGGGGGCGTCGATGAGCATTTTGCATCCAGAGGGGGCTATGGATGAGCATCACCACCGTCCAAGGATATTCGTGCTAATTCACAAGTTAGTCCGTTTGGTGAAGCCTCAATCGAGACAACCACTGCTGCACCGCGAATCCCACACCCGACGCTTTGAGATAATGGCGGATCAAGAGGAGGACTTTAGCTCCTTGCCGCTCAATGACCGATTTTCTCACAAGGTTTGATTTGTGATCCCCGGGACTGCCTGTGATGGAGGCTGTAGCTAACTCGTCCTCGACAGGTGTGGAAGGTGAGGAAAGCAGCATACGAAGATGCTGCAAAACAGTTCTCCGTCTCACCGGACGAGACCGATCCGTGCTTTCGGCCGTTCCTCAACGACCCCAATCTGTGGAAATCTGCTGTCACCGACTCCAATGTCGCCGCACAACAAGAAGCGCTCGCTGCTTTGTGCGCTTTCCTGAAATTCGGCGGACGCGATTGCGCCTTGCGGACCCGTGGCCTGACAATCACGCCCATGGTGGAAAAGTGTCTATCATCAACGAGAGCAGCCACGAAGCAGAACGCCCAAGAGGCTCTACTTCTTTACATTGAACTCGATACCGCCGGACCTGTGGTCGAAGACGTTTTACCTGGTCTTGCCAACAAGGTCCCCAAGAACGTGGCTGCTACACTGAACGCCTTGACAGCCATATTCCACAACTTTGGATGCAAAATAGTTGACCCCAAGCCGGTGCTCAAGACTTTGCCAAAGGTTTTTGGCGCTGCTGACAAAAACGTTCGTGCTGAGGCGACCAACCTCACGGTGGAATTATACAGGTGGTTACGAGAAGCCATGAAGCCCATGTTCTGGGGTGACCTCAAACCAACCCAACAAACGGATCTCGAGGCCCAATTTGACAAGATCAAGGCTGAGCCCCCACCGAAGCAAGAGCGACTGCTTCGATCCCAGCAAGCCGCCGCAGAGTCTGCACCAGCTGGTATAGATGATGGCGAGGGCGGAGCAGAGGATGGCGAGGAAGCGGCTGAGGTCGATGTCTTTTCGCTTGCTGAGCCAGAGGACATCACGAAAAAGATTTCCGCAGACTTTTCCGACATGCTCGCATCCTCAAAGTGGAAAGATAGAAAGGAAGCAGTTGAAGCCTTATATCAGGCAGTAAACGTTCCCCGCATCAAAGACAGCGATTTCGCCGAAGTAAATCGCGGCCTCGCCAAGTGTATGAAGGACGCTAATGTTGCTGTCGTTACACAAGCGGCGCAGTGTATCGAACAGCTAGCCAGGGGCCTGCGACAAGGCTATGGCAAGTACCGAGCGGTTGTAATGCAGCCTATTATGGATCGCTTGAAAGAAAAGAAAGCGTCAGTTTCAGATGCCCTTGGAGCTGCCCTAGACGCTGTTTTCGTCTCGACGAGCTTGACCGACTGTCTTGAAGACATCACTACGTATCTGAGCAACAAGAATCCGCAAGTAAAAGAAGGCACAATGAAGTTTCTGATTCGGTGCCTCCGGACTACCAGAACTGTTCCCGCCAAGCCTGAGATTGCCGCCATTTGCGAAAGTGGCAAGAAATTGCTTTCAGAGGGCAGCCCCGCGCTTCGAGATGGCGGTGCTGAGATTCTTGGAACTGTGATGAAGATCCTTGGAGAACGAGCCATGACTCCATATCTGGACGGCCTCGACGATATTCGAAAGACGAAGGTGAAAGAGTTCTTCGAGACGGCCGAGGTCAAGGCCAAGGAAAAGCCCAAGCCCGCGCCGGCAGCGAAAGTACCTCCTCCTTCGGCAAAGAAACCACTTGGTGCCAAAAGGCCCGTTGTCAAGAAAGTCGGTGCTCCCGTCATGCCTGCAGAGGCTCCTACCGCACCAGCACCAGCAGGATCTAAGCCTGCGGTCGCCGGAAGCAAGCTAGGAGGCCCCAAACCGTCCGGCTTAGCCGCGTTAAAGGCCCCCCAGAAACGGACGCTGGGTGGCCCTGGAGCTTTGTCTCCCCGGCGTCCAGCCGCAGGCCCGCCCGCGACGCCTCCGGTGATGCCTCCAGATGACGAACCTGTAGCACCGCCTCCACAGCCCAGAGCTGCGTTGTCCCGGGGACTCGCTGGTCGTTCACTCGCGAAGCCGACCGCAGCTTCAATCATGCCTGCCGCTGACTCTCCGCCGCCGGCAAGTGGCCTCACTGCCGCTGAGCGTGCAGAATTAGAAGAGCTTCGGGCAGCCAACGAAAGACTGTCTCGCCAAGTCGACGATATGCGGCAAGAGCGGAATAAGTTCATGTCTGAGATCCAAGAGCTAAAGAACCAGAATGCTGGCCTCATAGAAGATCATACTAGAGATGTCCTGAGCGTCAAGGCAAAGG
Organism: Metarhizium album ARSEF 1941; assembly: GCF_000804445.1. Lineage (NCBI taxonomy): Eukaryota > Fungi > Ascomycota > Sordariomycetes > Hypocreales > Clavicipitaceae > Metarhizium > Metarhizium album. Next base: position 23,258 of record NW_024467601.1, read on the forward strand.
AGACGCAGCTTGTCCGGGCCCGAAGTGACGCCGAGGCGACCGGTCAGGCCAACGAAAGGCTACGACGAGAGCTAGAGCGCTTGAAGAGAGCACTGAGCCTGGCCGAGGGCTTGGGAGCGCAGCCAGGAATGGGAAGTCCAGGTATGTAACCCACCATGGCTCTGCAGTAGAAGCCGACCTTTATCATGCTAATTATTGGTCAGTCACGTCACCGACGCACGATGATGTCGGTATCTATCGCGATTCAGGGTCGATGTCCACCGGCCGCAACAGAATGAGCTTTACTAGTACCGTGTCGGAGGAAAAGGAGAATGGAGAACTGAGTTACCCGAGGAACAAGCTCAGCCCGGAACTTCGCCGTAGTGGAAGCGGAGCGTCGTCTGGGCGTGGTTCTCCAGCTAGGGGCCTAAGGAGTACTGCACCTTCTGCATACGAGTCTCTCGAGCCAACCGCATCAGCAACTCGAGAAAGGCCTGTTTCCACATTACCGCAGCCTACGAATGGCGGCGGAGTTGAGAGCTGGAGACGTGCTGCTGAAGTTACAAGCCAACTGAAAGCTCGCATCGAACAAATGAAGGCAAGTGAAGTGTTGTCCCCATGACCGCGCGGCCCCGATATGCCACGGCCTGCTAACACGTCTACAGGCCAAACAAGGCTTTTCTCGACCCTAAGCTATTGGCTGTCATGCGGATAGTGCCGAAAAGAGCGACGCAGATTGCAGGCCCTGCTGAAGAGCGCCCGTCAACATCTCTCCAGTATATTTAAAGACGCGCACATAATGTTTGGTTGTCGAGTTTGTTGTACTGCATTTCGATGGCGTTTAAATAACATACCCTAGTCTTTTGTGTGGTTGAGAGCTATGAACGTGGGTATTGTTAGGTGGCTATTCCAATAGCCTGTAATGCTGGATGGAGGGCGTATATTATTAACGTTGGGATGTTTTTCTGATGACTTGATGACAGGATGGCTTTCCAAGCGAGGACACCTTTTGTGTTGTATACTCATAGATAGTTGTGTTCTGCTCGAGATGCTAAATATGGGCGTTGGCATTGACAGAGCCTCCAAGAAGGCCGGGTCCATTCTGCTTTGAGCAAAGTCCAATTTCACGTCATAAGAGCGTGGCCAAGTTTGGGCTGCTGTTGGAGATGTTGCAACCGCGGCAGTGCGGCAGCGTCTACTAAGCTACGTCTAACGAGGCATCTGAGGGAGTCTGGACAATTAGCAAGTATCATGCTTGAGAGTCCTTATACAGGGATAGATGTCCCTGTCACAGCTGACCAAGCGAAGTGGCACTGACTCTCATGAGTTTACATGCGTATAGAGTCTGACATGACATATTCAACCTAGCACTTGAAGGATACACTGACGTAATGCGGTGTATTACGGCGCATCACGCAATGGCCTGATGACTGCTCTACTCAGAAACTTTCTGCCTCCTGCTGCGGATCAGAGTCAGACGAACCCCAGCCAGGCCTCGTTGATACTGGCGTGAACCACCGCCGAGACGAGTTGTAAAACGCGACGCTCATTTTAACGCGGCGATCGACTAGAGCCGACTTCCTTGCTCGCACAAGGAGCGACCCAAGTCGTGACAGACTCGACAAATCGGGTCACCACCTCCAATGCCGACACGCAGAGCACACTGTAGTTTCTCCCGATGAACCACTTGAGTTCATGACGACTACAGCCACGCCATTTTGATTCGAACATCGCCAATGTTGAATAGGTCAACAGGTCGGTCCACGTGACGGAGCTGCTGGGCACTTGAGTGAGTGGCTTTCACGTTGAAGCCACTCGGTCGCTCCTGCCGTGTTGCATTACGTCACACCCTCATCCCACATCATCCACATCCACACCATCGCCCAAAACTCGTTTCCATCATCGAATGGAATGGACCGTTGGGACAAGTTTCGCTCCTCCGCCTAATTTTACCCAGAGCCCACGCCCAAGTGCGTCCTGACCCTCCATCTTCTCGTCTGCCCGCTTCCTGTCCTATCAAGTTATTGATTTATTCCTCGTCACTTCTGTGTCATTCACACCATCAGCCATCTGCTTTAGTGCCAGCCCGTGCAGACCCCTCAGACCCTAGCTGTTGTCTGCCTTCAACAATAACGGATAACGTAAAGCCGCCCTCAATCGGGAACTTGCGAGAGCCCCTCACATTACAACCTCGATACCGACCGACGCGTACCGACGACAGAACCGCCACTTGTCGACCGAGAGCGCTCAAATTGATTGCTGCCATCCGCACACGTCTCCCGCTCCACGCTTTAGCTACCGATGTTGCCATTGTAGAAAGCCGATAGTCGCCTACACCAGCCTGGTATACCCTGCCCGGGGCACGGCAACGCCACCGTCACCATGTTGGAAGGACTGGTCGCGGGTCTTCTGAACCGATTCCTGGGTATGTACGTCCAGAACTTTGACCCAACGCAGCTCAAAGTCGGTATCTGGTCTGGCGACGTCAAGCTCCGAAACCTCGAGCTGCGCCGTGAGGCTCTCGACCAGTTGAAGCTGCCAATCAATGTTGTCGAGGGCCATCTGGGAGAGCTGACCCTGCTCATCCCGTGGTCTAATCTTCGTGGTGCGCCAGTCAAAATTTTTATCGAAGATGTTTTCCTCTTGGCTAGCCCGAAGGAGGAGGCCGAATATGACGAGGAAGAGGAGGAACGCAGAAGACAGAGGCTCAAATTGGACAAGCTAGACAGCGCCGAATTACTCAAGGAACGGAACCAGGAAGGCATGAGCCAAGAAGAGCAAAAGAAAAGCCAAAGCTTCACCCAAAGTTTGGTCACCAAGGTTGTCGATAATTTGCAGGTTACCGTCAAAAATATTCACGTTCGATACGAGGATTCAATCTCTGCCCCGGGACACCCTTTTGCACTCGGTGTGACCTTGGAAGAATTTAGTGCCGTAAGCACGGACAGGCAATGGAAACCTACATTTATTCAGGACTCTAGCACTACAACGCATAAGCTGGCAACTCTGGGCGCCTTGGCCGTGTACTGGAACACAGACTCAGACCTGTTTGGGACCGGTCGCGAGGCGTCTTCACCGCTTAAGGAGCCCATGCCGCATGACGAAATGGTATCAAAGTTCAAGGCCATGGTTGGCAGGGCAAACGCCCTTGCCGCCAACCATCAGTTCATCTTGAGACCGGTGAATGGACAGGCAAAGATTGAACTTGACAAGTCTGGCGATACCCATGCACCCAAATTCAAAGCCAATCTTCTCTTTGAAGAAATCGGTCTCGTTCTTGATGACGACCAATATCGTGATGCGCTGATGATGGTTGACTTGTTCCATTACTTCATTCGTCATCAGGAGTATAAGTCATTAAAACCGAAAGGTGTGCGGCCCAAGGAAGATCCCCGCGCCTGGCTCCTCTTTGCCGGTAATGCTGTTCTAAGTAAGATACATGAAAGAAACCGCAAGTGGTCATGGGACTATTTCCGGGAAAGACGCGACGATCGCCAGCGGTACATTGAACTGTTCAAGAAGCAAAAGCAACAGCAGCAACTCACCACAAAAGAAAGCACAGACTTTAAAAAGCTTGAGTGCAAGTTGGGATACGAAGATTTACGCTTCTGGAGATCGTTGGCTCGAAACCAGCTGAAGAAAGAAAACGCGGAAGCTTTAAGAAAGCAACCTCAGCAGCAAGAACAGCAAGGCTGGCTGGCGTGGATGTGGGGATCGAAGCCTCAGGGCACCATAGGGCAAAATGAAGAAAATACTCAAATGACTGAAGAGCAGCGAAAGGAGCTGTATGATATGATTGAATGGGACGAGAAGCAAGCACTGGCCGAGGAGGTAGACACCCCTAAGGAGGCTGTGAAGTTCTGTCTTGAAGCTTCTCTAAGCACTGGCAGTTTCACATTGAAGAAGAGCCCACACGATAGTCCCTCCGACCTTTTGAGCCTTCACTTCGACGTCTTTAAGGCGAAAGCTCTTCAGCGAAAGGATTCGGTATTGGCAAACGTCAGTCTCGGAGGCCTACGAGTAAATGACGGAACGACGCCTGACAGCCTGTACCCCGAGATTGTCCGCGTCAAAGACGCCCCAGAGACCGGAAAACGGAAGAGTTTATCGTTGAGGGAGCTGGAAATTGATGAGGAAGAGCCATTTTTCCAGTTCGAAATCGAGCAGAATCCTGTAGAACGCCAGGGTGACTTTGCCATTGTCGGAAAACTTAAACCTCTCGAAGTCGTATGGAATCCAAACTTTGTCGTTGGCGTTGTTGATTTCTTCCGGCCGCCAGAGAGGCACATGGAGTCCATCACTGCTTTGATGGAAAGCGCCGGCGCAACCGTCGAGGGCATCAGAGAGCAAACCCGCGCAGGGTTGGAGTTTGCCCTTGAAGAGCACAAAACCGTCAACGCCGAGCTGGACCTACAGGCCCCTCTCATTATCGTGCCCGTAAGCATTACAAGTGCGAACTCAACCTGTCTGATTGTCGATGCTGGTCATATTCATGTCAACAGTCAATTGGTAGATCAGAAGACCATGGACAAAATCCAGGCAAAGCAACGGCAATCTTATAGCGAGGCTGACTTTAAGCGCCTCGAATCGGCAATGTACGACAAATTTATCGTCAATCTCACGTCAACACAAGTGCTCATCGGTCCGTCAATCGAAGAAACCAAGAAGCAACTGGTTAAGAAAAGCCCAGACGCTCAGCTACATGTTGTGGAGAAAATTAATGTTGACTTTGTCGTCGAAACTTCAATTTTACCCAAGGCCCCAAATCTTACGAAGCTACGAGTTTCTGGCCACCTCCCTATGTTGCATGCGACAGTGTCCGACTCGAAATACAAGAACCTCATGAAGGTTATCGACGTGGCTATCCCAAAATTGGGACAAAGTCAACAATTAGAGTCAAAACCCGAGAATGACCGACGACCACCACTTCTTAGTGCTAATTCCGCGCGACTGCGAAGGAAATCTCAACGAGAACGCCGCCAATCTTCCGCCTTCCCATTTATGCAACCGCAGAGTGCTGTGATACTGGAAGACATTGACGATGACGAAGACGACTTCGAAGACGCGACGGACGGAGTTGATGGCCAACAGCTAAAGATCCAACAAAGGAGCTTTGAATTTAACTTCAAAGTTGACACACTCAAGGGCTCACTGTACAGAAGCGACCCTGATCGACGGAAACCCGACACGCTTCTTGTTGAGCTGGTGGCTGAGCGCTTTGACCTTGCCTTTTATACTAGAGCGTACGATATGGCAGCTGAAGTATCATTGGGCTCTGTTGCGGTCGAAGATTACGTCGAAAACCCTCCCGGAGAGTTCAAGTCTATTGTTTCTTCTGGGGATAGCGACGACCTGAAAGCAGGGCGGAGCCTCGTCCATGTGAAGTTCATGAAGATTAATAGACAGTCGCCGGAATTCATGCCAGTGTACGAGGGGGTGGAGACCAACATCACCGCTGTCATATCAACTATCAATATTGTCGTCACTCGTAAGACGCTCCTGACGCTTCTAGACTTCATTTTGATCACATTCACAGGTGGCAATAACGAACAGCAAGCTCTACCGGCACCAAACATCGCGGCCACTGAAGGCAGCGAGGAACCACAGCTTGATGAGAGTATTGTCGAGACCCAAAAGGCCAATGATACCGTCGGGTCAATCCGTGTCAAGGTTGACTTGAAAGCAATTCGCCTTATTCTCAATAACGATGGTATTAGGTTGGCAACCCTCTCATTCAACCATGGAGATGCCGGCATCTTTATCAGCAGGAAAGCGATGCGCATCTCTGCTAAACTGGGTGACTTGTCACTGGTTGATGATGTAAACCTTGGGGTCTCAGCCGATTCAAGTCTTCGGAAGCTGGTTACGATTCAAGGTGATGACCTTGCTGACTTCAGGTACCAAACATTTCACCCTGAGAACCAGGAGGTTTATCCTGGGTACGACAGCTCTGTTTTCCTCCGAGCTGGATCTGTCAAGGTGAATTTTGTTGAGGAGCCTTTCCGCAAGATCATCGATTTTCTTGTCAAATTTGGCAAAATGCAAGCCTTGTACAATGCCGCCCGCCAGGCCGCTGTGAGCCGTGCCAATCAGATCCAGCAGAGCCCCAGCAGGATCAAGTTCGATGTTGTTATAAAGACGCCGATCGTCGTCTTCCCTCGGCTCTACGTATCTGAACAAGACAAAGGAGATGCTATCACCGCGTGCCTGGGTGAAATATACGCCCAAAATAAGTTTGTTCCCCTGGATGATAGCGAGGACTCCGATATTGCCATGAAAATTTCGGCAGGTATCAGAAACGTTTGCCTCACTTCCGACTTCCACTATTCCAAGGACCGATCGGAAGAGCTCGAAATGATTGACGGCGTCGACCTGGGCTTCAATATTACCTATGCGGAACATAAAGAAGGTGTGAAGCGACCGGATACTGAAATAGAAGGGACCCTCTCGGACATTAATCTTCGCTTGACACAATACCAACTCAGGACTCTTATGGAGATTTCCAAGTCAGTTCCCGCCGCTTTGGCGGGAGATGGAGACGATTCTGATGCAGAAGCCGCGCGAATGGTGGATGAAGGGACACTCGAGCGTGCCAAAGCCGCTCCTGGCGGCGGTGGCAGTGGTCACAACCAGAGCTTGATTGACCTCTCACCAGAACTCAGCTCACTACAAAGTGCGTGGACAAAGTTTGACCTTATATTTCGTGTCAACACTGTTGGTCTTGAGCTCATCATGGCCGAGGACGACGAGCCGGTCAACAATTTGGCCAACGCGAGTTTGTCAAAGTTCTCACTGGATGATGCAAGGTTGAAAACAAGAATGCTGTCCGACGACTCTCTTGAAGCAGAACTACTTATTCGATCTTTCACCATTCACGACAGTCGTCGGCAAGACACCAAGTATCGGCGAATCATGACCTCTTCTAACAAGGAAGCGCAGCAGTTGATGGCTAGTGTGACCATATCTGGTGGAAAGGAACGAAACTTGATTGCCATGGCTACTATTGACAGTCCCCGAATCATCTTCGCTCTTGATCATCTGTTCGCGATTCAAAAATATATAACTGAAGGTCTAACAGTCGACGACACCAGTCCAATGGATGATGAAAGCGTAGGAGAGACTATTGATGAGTCCGACACCGATTCGATGCAGGTTACTTATAACGCTCCCGGTACTGATCGAACAGGGCCGCATGTTGCCCGGCGCCGAAACGAGATGTCCCCGACCAAGTCCCAGAAACAGACAGAAGAGTCGACGATATCGATGGCGTTTCGGGTCAATCTGGTCGATGCGCAGGTTATCCTCATTGCAGACCCGTTGTCGTCCAGCTCCGAGGCGATCGTTTTGAGCATCCGACAGGTGCTCCTCTCGAAACAACATGCACTTACCTTCCAGATATCGGAAATCGGCATGTTCTTGTGCCGAATGGACAAGTTTGACACCTCTCGCCTGCGTATCATCGATGACTTTTCAATTCAACTGAACATGGACAGCTCACAAGTTGGGGTGGTCGGCATTCACGTTGATGTGGAACCCTTGATCCTGCGACTTTCTCTTCGTGATATTCTCCTGATTCTGCAAATTATCAGCAGAGCTGGTGAATTGTCTGGAAATGAAGCAAAACAACCGGCGGAAACAGCAGCGGAACAGAAAGCGAGACAGCTGCGGAATGCCGGATTGAAATACAAGTCTGCTAGTGGACGTGGCCAATCGACGATTGCGAAGACCCGGGGCACAAAGACGACTGCTGCAAGACCAACTCATCCACCAGCAAAACCACAACCAGTCGCGGCCCCTCATCGCGAGGAGCTCTCCGCCACTATCGATGGCGTGCGTATTGTTCTCATTGGTGATCTGCACGAGTTGCCTACTCTTGACGTTGGCGTCAAAAACTTTACGGCCACGGCTGAGAATTGGTCATCGAATCTCAAGGCGGAGTCCGCAATTAACATGTATTCAAGCGTTTACAATTTTTCCAAGTCGAGTTGGGAACCACTCCTTGAGCCGTGGCAACTTGGCCTTGGCATCGCTAAAGACCCAACATCTGGACTGATTTCCGTTGACGTGGCATCGAAGAAGACTTTTGATATTACCATCACCACAGCCACCATTGCTTTGGCCTCCAAGTCACTGACGTTTTTGACTTCAGAGCAAAATGTTCTTGACAAACCAAGAGGTGTAGAGACACCTTATCGCATCAGAAACTACACAGGCTTCGATGTGGTTCTTCACTCCAAGAGCTCCAGTAGCGAGGAGCCTATTAGTCTCCGACCTGGGGATGGAGCTGAACAACCCTGGAGTTTCGAGCATTGGGAGAAGATGCGAGAGAATATACTCGCTGAGTCCAGCCAGAACGACGTCAGCATTCAGCTTGAAGGTACTGGCTTCGATGTTGTCAAGAATGTCAAGCTAAGCAGGGAAGGCGAATTCTTGTATGGCTTACGGCCAAAAACGGAGAATATCCTACATCGTCTCTGCGTTGAGGTGAAGCTGGGATCCGATAATGTGAAGTATGTAACTTTGCGGTCACCACTTGTTGTGGAGAATGCCACCGAGATTCCGGTTGAACTTGGCATCTATGATGCCCAAGAAGGCCACCTCCTCAAGATTGAGAAGATTGCACCAGGTGATTCTCGGCCGGCACCCGTTGGCGCCGTATTCGAGAAACGGGCTCTGATCCGACCGGATGGTGGTTTCGGCTACGAATGGAGTCGAGAACCGCTCTGGTGGAGGGACTTGCTGCAGAGACCAACAAGACAACTTGTCTGCAAAGGAGAAAGCGGCGACCCATTCTATTTTCAGGTCCACTCCCAATTTGATAGATCTAACCCAATAACGAAGTAAGTATTAGCACTGGCCAGGCTCGTGTTCATGATGGCTAATCAGACTTCAAGGATATACCCTTATATGAAGATCAAGCTGTCCGCCCCCATTACTCTTGAAAACCTTTTGCCCAATGACTTCAAGTACAGAATTTATGACAAGAACACGAAAAAGGACTGGTCAAACTTCTTGCGCAAAGGCGGCGTCAGTCCAGTGCATGTCGTGGAGCTCTCACATCTCCTACTTCTTAGTATCGACATGCAAGATACCGTCTTCAAACCGAGCGATTTCGCAATTATCAACTCGGGAAATGTCGAAGACTTCCGAAAGGAAAGCCGTATCGTTGTCAAAGATGACCAAGGGCTGCCGTTGAACCTGGCATTGCACTACTTCAAAATCCCCAATAGTGGAGGCGCTTTCAAGATAACTGTGTATAGTCCCTATGTCGTTCTCAACAAGACTGGCCTTAATCTCCGGATTCGTATGAAGAGTTTTCTACAGCAAGCAAAGCCAGCTGCCGGTCAGTTCCCGCTTATTGACACGTCTGACCGTGAACGACCAAAGGCCCTGCCGTTCATGTTCTCGTATGGCAATGACGACAATCGCAATCGGGTGCTTCTCAAAATTGACGAGTCGGAATGGAGCAAACCTCAAAGTTTTGATGCCGTCGGAAGTACTACCGAGGTTATTTTGAACTCTGCCTCCAAGACCAAGGAAATCCACGTTGGTATAACGGTCAAATCCGGTGAAGGCAAGTACAAAATGACCAAGGTTGTCACGCTGGCTCCTCGATTCGTGCTCGAGAACAAATTGGGCGAGGAGATATTGATTCGGGAGCCGAGCTCGTCTGGCTACATGACACTGGAGCCTGGCGCACTCCAACCTCTGCATTTCATGCAAAAGTCCCCGGTCAAGCAACTATGTCTTTGCTATGCCGGTGTAGACAATCATTGGACATCTCCATTCAACATCGCCGACATTGGTACGACACACGTCAAAATCGCAAAGGCTGGCCAACGACAACGATTGTTGCGTGTCGAAATTCTGCTTGAAGATTCGACAATCTTCCTTCATCTGAGCGTGGAGACCAAGAACTGGCCATTCTCAATGCGCAATGAGAGCGATACAGGGTTTACCTTCTATCAAGCCAACCCAAACGTTGACGAAGACGACGTGGAAGACGGAAGCGGTTGGCGGCCTATCCGGTACAGGCTGCCGCCTCGAAGCATTATGCCATATGCATGGGATTTCCCGGCAGCCAAGTTCCGGGAAGTTGTCATCGCCACGAACAATAAGGAGCGTCACGTCAAGTTGGCTGAAATTGGCAACCAAATTCCAATGAAGTTCATCACGGCCTCGGGCGAGCAGAAGATCATCGACATCAATGTCGCAGCTGACGGGCCAACACAGACACTTATTCTGAGTAACTTTCGACAAAGTAGAAGTATGTACAAACCCAAGGCTCTCTCAAGGACCGCCAGCGGCCCAGAAGCATTTGAAGTCAAGGACCAGGATACAGGCGCAACCTTCCGAGCGCAACTTAAGCTCTCGGGCATTGGCATATCGTTGATCAATGCTCAGCTCAAGGAGTTGACCTATATCACGTTCAGAGATGTGCAACTGCGATTCAGCGATTCGCCTCTGATTCAGACAGTATCACTGGCTGTCAAATGGATCCAGATTGACAATCAGCTCTACGGCGGCATCTTCCCAATAGTCCTTTACCCCAGTGTGGTACCAAAAAAGGCAAATGAGGTGGACGCCCATCCGTCCCTACATGCGATGGTCAGTCGCGTAAAGGATGAATTGTACGGTGTTACGTATATCAAATATGCAAGCATCCTTCTTCAACAGATGACGGTTGAACTCGACGAGGACTTTGCGTTTGCGCTGTTGGACTTTTCCAACGTTCCTGGCGCTAGCTGGTCTAAGGCTGAGGAGGAAGGCAAGCTGTGCGATGAAGATCTCGACATACCCGAACCTTCCCAACAACAGGGCGGGCAAGACATTTACTTTGAGGTGCTCAACATTCAGCCTATGCAAGTCGATTTGAGTTTCATGCGTACTGAGCGCATCAATGCGGAAGACAAGACCTCGTCCCGGAATCCCATCATGTTCTTCGTAAATGTCCTGACAATGGCCATTGGAAACGTCAACGATGCCCCAATTCGATTCAACGCCTTGATACTGGAGAATGTACGTGTTTCGACATCAGTTCTCATACAAAACATCTCAAATCACTACAGCCAAGAGGTCATGTTTCAGCTTCACAAGATTCTGGGCTCTGCCGACTTCCTCGGCAACCCTGTGGGCCTCTTCAACACCATCTCTTCTGGGGTCACGGACATATTTTACGAGCCATACCAAGGACTTATTCTTTCTGACAAACCGGAAGAGTTTGGATATGGTATTGCCAAGGGTGCCGCTTCATTTGCAAAGAAGACTGTGTTTGGCTTCAGTGACAGCTTCTCCAAATTCACTGGCAGTCTAAGCAAAGGTCTCGCAGCGGCATCACTAGACAAGCAGTTCCAGGATCGGAGACGCATTACAAAGGCGAGGAACCGACCGAAGCATGCGCTGACAGGTGTCACCGCCGGCGCCAACTCACTGCTTACAAGTCTTGCGTCGGGTGTCGGTGGCCTGGCTCGAAAACCGCTCGAAGGCGCAGAGCAGGAGGGCGCTTTTGGGTTTATCAAAGGAGTCGGAAAGGGAGTACTTGGTCTGGCAACCAAGCCTGCTGTTGGCGTCTTGGACATGGCAAGTAATGTGAGCGAAGGCATTCGCAATACTACGACTGTATTTGATGGCCAGGAGCTTGATCGCACACGATTCCCTCGATTCATTCCCAACGATGGCATTGTTAGACCATACAACAGCCGCGAGGCGATGGGGCAGTTCTGGCTGAAGCAAGTGGACAACGGGAGATATTTTGACGAGCAGTATATTGGTCATCTGGAATTGCCCAAGGAAGACATGGTCGTCATGGTCACGTTTGCTCGTATACTGCTTATTAGGTCTAGACGACTGACAAGTGAGTGGGACGTGCCCTTGAAAGACATCCAGACGATTGCCAAGGAACGGACTGGCGTGAGCCTTGTCTTGCGAGGCGGCGCAAATGGGCCTTTTATTCCGGTTGGAGGTGGAAGCGAGAGAGCGTACTTGTACAAGATGATTGGTGTTGCCGTGGAAGAGTTCAATCGCAGGTTCAGAGGAGGAGAGTAACCAACACCCTGTGAATTGTTGTCGTTCCTCATTGTGACGGGGGTGGAAGGGAAATTTTGAAATGACAAATATGATTATGAGAGTAGCATTAACTTATCATTATTATTATTATTTTCCGCGTCAATGAAAAATTGTTTACTAGCAATACTCAAATTTTTCTTACACGCTGTCTACGACTGACCGAGAAGAAAACAACGCCTCTCTTGAACTCGTTGCCTCGTCATGCTGCTGTTCTGCTGTTCTGTTCTGTTTGCTTGTATTTTCACCCAACTACGACTTGAATATTTCCCCCTCTCAGTGGCGTTATCCCTCGTTTTCATTTTTAACATCACCACGATTCACTCAGACAGCGAAGGGGGTGGCTGACAACCATTGGTTGGTGTTTCAACTCTCTTTCTCGCCCTCGCTTCCTATGAATTGCCGCTGCAGGGTATTACCGCCACTATATTCAGAATTGGAAATTGCATATGGGATGGTGGATGACGATAGAATACGGATCCCATGTCCGTCCTGGAGCCATGGACCTCTCGAACGGAACCTCAAGCTTCAACCGTAGCGCGTTTCGACAGACTTGACCAATTTAATGGAAACCAGGCCTCCAAATCTTTCAGTTTTAGTGTCAATCTGTTTTGTGGCAATTTGTGAGCCCCACGTGGCACGAGCGGGGAAAAGGCAAACTTATAGGTGCGAAGTTCGGTATCCACATGGTAAGGTTTGAAAAAGTTGCCATTAGGCTGAGCGGATTCTGCACGTGGCGTCAAATAAGTACGGTATTCCTTGAACGCTGTTGATAAGATGCCCTCAGATTTGGTTTCCTTCTCTCTTTAATCCAAACTTATCCTTGCCCTTGACCAGTACCCATCGCTCTTGGTGTCTGGTTGGGGCCGAGGTAGCGTGAGTTTGCCTCGTTGAGCGGAACATGCCTCGAGAACTTGGTGTGCTTGCTCGTCCCACCCGGTCTGACCGCCCTCTCGACTGGGATCATAGTCATGTACAGTAAACCACCCCTATAACGATAACCTTCGTGAGCCTTTTTTCATCGTAATATAGCGACTATCGCTAAGATGCCGAATATCGCTAAGATACAGGGTTATAGACATGGTTTACTGTACTCTGTAAGAAGCACGGACTACGTAGTTGCGTGGCAGCTCGCTGGCCAAGACGGAATGAGGCGTAGAGGAGACCCTATGCCTGTTCGATAAGCATCGATCAAAACACATGATAGTTTCGGCTTCATGATGGCCTTGATTCAATCAACAGCAGGCCGTGATTTGCCGCTGTTGCATGCATGGACCAGGTTGCCGAATCAAAGGTTCCCAGGTTTCTGTGTGGTCAGTGGTCGTCCAAACTACTAGCTCGCTTCACAACTGTCCAGTTGAAGCGCCAAGCTACCAATACCCTCCCGCAAAAGAGCTGGATAGGGAATCGGGAACTGACGAGGCTGTTGAGCCACGACTACTAGTCCGAACACCCGAAGCAGCCAAGGAAGCCTGGGCTTTCTAGGTCTGGCCCTAGCTCTTCCATCCTCGAGGTTGCTGCGGTTTGTTTCTCGCAGCAGAACCATGAGATGCTCATGAAGTAGGCGGGTTATCGGGGTAAGGTGGCCAGTACTCCGTAACAAGTATCTGGTTGACGAGGCTAATCAGCCGGATAATATTACCAGGGGAGCAATAGTGGATTGGTTACCTGGCACACGCCAGCTGGGACATGAATGGCCTCGGAATTGAGATTGGATTCGAATTGTGCGAAGGCGCGAAGCGAGAGGGCGTTGTTCGGACGTCGTCGACGTCGTCTTTACGTGAGGGGCCACTGGATGTCTAGGAGCAAACCGGTGCGGCTGCTTATCAGTCAGGTGGCGTTTGCCATCTCGGACAGACAGAGCCTGTGGCGACTGTGGCTTTCGGTGATTTGACATCAAAACGAGACATGGAGATCTGTTGAAAGATACCAAGCGGTGGCTATTTGTCTGTTGCACTCGCCTGATCTGCCCCTCCCCAGTCTCACTGCCTCACGGTGTGCGTATTTTGAGGAGGAAAGAACGTTTGTCTAGGAAGGAGCAAATCTTGGTTCAGAGAGCCGCAAGCGAGCATGTGATGCCCCGCATCGGCCAATGGCGAGGCGCCAATGCCTACAATGGAGTCTGGAGTCTGTGGACTGCTCAAGTGCTCAACGATTGATGGATTTCCATCTACGTAATACATTCGACTTCGATTTTTGGTCGAGACGCTTTTCTGCCCAGCACCTCGGACAACCTGGGTCTCCCAGAACCAGTAAGCCGTCCGCCTGCCAAAAGTCTATTGGAGTCCATGCGTTCATGCAAAGGACGAATTCTGGGCGAAGTTGCTCTCCAGGCCCGTGCAAACGCTGTTGGGCCGTCAATGTCCGAGGTCAAATGTGATAAGAGCGCCATCAAGGGGAAAACCACCGACTTAAGGCGGGTGTCCTTTAACTTCCGAAGCTCTAACTTATTCCATCGTGGCTGTGGCTCATAGATTATAATGATGGGAATACCAAGTCGAACCAACCGCCGCCACCATCAAAGAACCAGACCAGAAGACGCCACCCCCAGACGCAGACGCACGAGGGCGGCATCTTTTGGCACTTTTTGACGCTCCCCCTCCCCGCCCCCTCTTTCTGTGTGGAAGTGCAAAGTTGGTATGCAGGTCAGTCAAACTTGACGTCCTTTACCCTCGGTGCAGGCTTTTCTAATCTGATATTTCGGACGACATGCTTGTATCACTTGTTATGAGGATACCTGCTTTGCAAAGTTTCGTTCCTACGTCAACGCTTTGTTTGACCATGATGGCTTCACGTCAACATTGTACACACAAGACGGTCAACATAATACAATGCAATAGATGGCGCTGACATCAGACCCTCGTCAGCTAGAATCCAGCCTTGGAGGGCAACCAACAAAAGCTCCCCGAAGCGTGGGTACAAACTATCGGTGGATTGGGAATAGTAACGTTGGTCAGTGGGATCCGCAGGCATCATGCACATCAGTTGAGGCACGGAGTGGTTATTGGCGTCTGGGGTTCGGGCCTCGAGGGCCAATCCCTGGAGCTAGAAACCCTGGAGTCGATTGCAAGAGATTTTGTGAGTGTGTATGCATGAAGTTGATTGATTGTGTAGCTATAGAGTAGTGAGCTAGTAAATATATATATAACCTTAGGTTACGTAACATCTGCTGCTAATTTTGCCTTAATGCCCTTATTGTAAATATTATTATTATTACTATTATTATTATTAACTTTCTATAGTATAACTATATACTACTGCTATTATAGCTATTACTATATTTATATTAAATTTAATTTATAATGTAATAAACTTTAATTCTACTATACTTAGTGTCGGCCAATTGAGGGACCCTTTATATATAGTATAGGTATAATAGATAGAGCTTATGTAATCTAGTTGATTACTAAGCATAAGATAATAGGGATTCTTAAGGTATAATAGAAGTGACTTTAGATATAGTATAAAATTGTATGTAATAGTATGTATTAAAGAATGTAGTTGTAGAGGCTTAATTTCCTCTCTATCTAGTTGGGGGGAAGGAGGGTTATTTATAGGTAAATCCTATAGTAGGGCTGCCGGATTAGGCATAGATAGTAGCTTAAAATAACCTTAGAGGCTAAAAATAACTCTTGTAGCTGCTTTCCTACTATAGAGTAGATTAGCCTTTATAGCTTATTAGTGTTTTTGTTGAATTTCAGCCAGCATTCCTCTCTTAACCTTAATTATATATGCTAAGGAATGTAGGCGTAAAGCATATTAAATCCTTGCATATAAAATGTATGCAAACGTTCCTTGTAGGCAATTTGTGTGCTGCAGTTGTTTCCCTTGTTTT
>NW_024467601.1:40335-41789 GCF_000804445.1 Metarhizium album ARSEF 1941
TTTACAGCATCTAGCTGTATAGCTTCTAGGTTAAATTTAGCTAAAATAGCTATAATAAGCCTAAAGCTTCTAGCAGCTAGAGTAGCTGCATAGGTATCTTTTTCGTTATAAGGTTGTTAATCCCCTCTAATATATAATCTAGCTTTTAGCTTAACTAGATAGCTGAATTTATCTAGCTTATACTTAAAAACTTCAGTAGTATCTAGGGCCTTAGATATAGCTAGATTTTCTTAAATAGGCTCGAACGTTTCTTGCTGCTAATTTATACTGAATTCTTGTTCAGCGGCTTTTTGAAATTTCTTGCCGAATCTATAGTGCCTTAAATCTAACTATCTTAGTGGTTCAGGGGGCAAATTTAATATATGCAGGCTCTCTTTAGTCCCTTGGAAAAAGCTGCTTATATAAGCTTGCTTAGTCAGCGCTTTAGCTGCTAGCGCTATTTCCCGATTCGGTTTAGCTGCATCGCTAGCCTGAATTATATCGCTAGCTTCGTTAGCTATATAATGCAATGCAGGGCTTAAATAGCCAAATTGATCCGTGATATTAGGTAGTCGCCCGGATAATTAATTTTCCGCTTCCGCGGCTCCTCGGATAATAGTTGATCCGGCCGAACAGGGGGTTTTTCTATAGATATTTAACTGGATAAAGGTTCTTCCGATCGAGTAGGTTCTTTGAGGTGTGTAAAATCCTTATATTTATCCTTATCTTCGATATAAGCCGGCAGATGAATTTCTATCCGGCTTTTAATTGGTTCAGGGCCCCCTATAGGGTAAATAGATAACTCATCAAAAGTTACATTGTCAGCGGCAGATACTGCCTACTATAAAAAACACCTATAAAAATAAGGGAAACAACTGCAGCACACAAATTGTCTACAAGGAACGTTTGCATGCATTTTGTATGCAAGGATTTAATATGCTTTATGCCTACATTCCTTTGCACATATAAATAAGGTTAAGAGAGGAATGCTGGCTGGAATTCAACAAAAACACTAATAAGCCATAAAGGCTAATCTACTCTATAGCAGGAAAGCAGCCACAAGAGTTATTTTAAGCCTCTAAGGTTATTTTAAGCCACTATCTATGCCTAATCCGGCAGCCCTACTATAGGATTTACCTATAAATAACCCTCCTTCCCCCTAACTAGATAGAAAGGAAATTAAGCCTCTACAACTACACTCTTTAATACATACTATTACATACAATTTTATACTATATATAAAGTCACTTCTATTATACCTTAAGAATCCCTATTATCTTATGCTTAGTAATCAACTAGATTACATAAGCTCTATCTATTATATCTATTATATTATAAAGGGTCCCTCAATTGGCCGACATACATCCCTGACCCTTCTAACTTCGTTGCTAGAAGGTACCTAAATTCGGTATATATTTGTTAAATTATAGCCCACTAAATAGCCTATTTCGGCGTGGGGTTCTGTTTTTAGGGCT
>NW_024467601.1:43832-50267 GCF_000804445.1 Metarhizium album ARSEF 1941
GTAAGGTCAGCAATATGCGTAGCTACAGCGTTAATATCCTTATAGCTAGGCTCTTTAGGCTTTATAAGCCTATTATTAGTATTATGCTTAATATTAGAGTTAATATAGTCCTAAATATCCTAGCTTATAGCGAATTTTTCAATAATAGAAATCTATTTATACCAATCGGTTAGGCCGGTTAAGGTGACCTTTTGGGAAGCCTCTATAGCGTTGGATTCTATTTTAATAGTTATATAGCGATTTTAAGCGTTTTTAGACGTTTTTGCCGGTTTAAATAGCGTTTTTGTTGATATAGTAGATTAACACAGATTTCCGTGTAGAAGTCGCTCCTTACTTGTTTTTGTAGGTGTCTTTTATAGTAGGCAGTATCTGCCGCTAACACTTAGTATAAATTAATAGTTTATAGCTAGTACTTATTACATCTTAATTTATTATTAAATTACTATTCTTTCTTTTTATACTTTCTTCTTAATTAAGTAGGTTAATTTCTTTATTACTTTATAAACTACTTAGTTTAATTTTTTCTTTAATTATATTATTTAACTTTTACTATTACTATTATTTAATGTAATTTTATCTAAGATTAATTATTTAATATTATATATATAGTAAGATTTATAATAAATTATTTTAGTATAATATATTTATATAACTTTAGTTATAAGTTAATTATCTATATTCTTTATATTTATTATTAAAGATTCTATTAATATATATAGCTTAGTTACTTTCTCTCTAAGCTATTAATACTTTACTATAAGTATTTTATAATAAGTATTTATTAATTTAAAGTATTAGTATTTATTATAATTAGTAGTGCCTTAATTATTATTATTATTTTCTTATTTCTATTTTTATAGTATTACTTTAGTTAAGTTATTTTAATTAGTTAATAATTATATTAATTTAGAAACACTATAATAAAGTAGTATTAGTAAATTTAGCTATTAATTCTAAATTTACTTATATTATATATTTGCTTAGTAAAAGTACTTATACCTAAATAGTAAGCTTGCTAATATAAGAGCTATCTATATACTTAGATTTATAGAGCTACCTCTAGTTAATTATTAAATAATAATATAGTTAAAAAGTTAAGTAGTTATAGTTTTAAATATTAAGGTTTAATTAATATATTTCTATAATAAAGCTAATTAAATTATACTAGTAAGTTTATTTTATAAATAATCTTTTAAGTATACTATAACTAGTTTTATATTAAAGTCTAATTTATTAATAATAGCTTAAGAGAAAGCATTCTTAAAGAGAATAAAGGTATTCTTCTAACTGTCTTCTTTACTATTATTACTGCTAGTTTTATTATTACTAACTTCCTAGTATTCTCTATAGAATAAGCTATAATTCTATATTAGTACTATTTAATTTAAAATATATTTATTAATAGCAATAAATTAAAAACCTAATAAAAAGCCTATTAGCTAGTACTATTTAACTAAGTTATTATCCTTAGTATTAAGAGGAAAAATACTAAAGTAATATTTGTATATTAATAATTGCCTTACTTAAATTTAATGCTACTATAGTATAATATATATAACAGTAGCTTAGGTTCTAAGACACAGTAGGTCTGTTTCTTAGAAAGTAAGTTAGGTTAAACGCTATAAAGTAGCTATTAAGCAGTATTACAATAAGGCTGTTAAGAGTATAACTCTTAATAGTAAAACTATTACTTAGATTAATTAATAAAGATCTAGACTATTTAACTATAAAATATACCTTCTTCTTAAGTACTTATCTATCTCTTTATTATAGACTAAATTAACTAGCTTAAGGTTTAGTTAGTTTAATTCTTCTTAGTTAATATATTTAAATATTAACCTCTTTAATTACTTTCTAAGTTATATAGCTAGTTATATGCCTCTGCCTTCTTCTTGTGCCTATAGGTTGTGCTTATTCTTACTAGTGCAGTCCTGTTCTATGTCTTGTATAGTAACGTTTGTAATATTATGCCCCTCCTCTGCTAGTCTTGTCCTTAAGGCTATTAAATTAGGCTGGCTAAGTGTTATGCGTTTTCCTCCTTTTATTATTATATGCTACTATATTAGCTAACTATATCTTAAAATAGTAGTCTAAGGCTTTATCTGCTTCTTCTCTTTGTTAAAATAATCTTCTTTCTGTAATAATTAATAATCTATCCTTATTTCTTATAAAGGCTTATACTTACTATGCTTATATAGAATTTCCTTAATATAAAGCTTTTATTTCTAATTTAAGTTATTACATAAAGTGTATAGTAGACAAGCAAGAGAATTATAATATTATAGAGGTAACTTCTTAACAGCTTTATAGTATTGCAGATTAATATTATAAGCTTAAGAGGGAGCTTAAAGAGGCTAAGAAGTATACTCTAGCTAAGAATTAAAAGGTCTTGTGTTTATAGAAATAAAAGAAATTATAGTTTAAGAAAATAATATATATAGTTATATATAGTATTAATAATATTAAAGAGTTAGAATGTATAGAGCATAAGAAAGCTAAATAGCTTTAAAAGAATACTAGTGTTCTTTCTGCTTCTTTAGATAAGTTAGATTCTATATTAGTTTATTTCTTAAATACTAAGTTTAATATTAAGTTAATAAATAATATTTAAGTATTAAATTAAACTATATTTCTTAGAAATAAAACTACTAAAGTAACGTTAAGTAATTTGTAAGGTTCTCTATTAGTTCCTAGGTGTTTTCTAAGTTTAAGTATTCTTTCTATTTAATAAGATAATATTAATTCTTTCTGTTTTCTTTTGCCTTAAGTATTTATTTAACTTTATATTTATTATTATCTTTTGTTATAATATTTATAGTAATTATAGAATTATCTAGCGCTTTTTCTAATAATAATATATAAAATATAGAATAAATTCTTATTTTATTTAGTAATAATAATTTATAGTTAGTATTTAATATTTTCTATTTAATAAGAAATAGTCTAATTTTCTTCTAGTTAAGTTTATTGCTAAGTTGCTTTATTTTAATGTTTTTGCAAATAAAGTATACTTTATATCTCTCCTCTAGAATTAGCGCTAGCAA
Source organism: Metarhizium album ARSEF 1941 (assembly GCF_000804445.1). Taxonomy (NCBI): domain Eukaryota; kingdom Fungi; phylum Ascomycota; class Sordariomycetes; order Hypocreales; family Clavicipitaceae; genus Metarhizium; species Metarhizium album. The sequence continues at coordinate 46,877 of NW_024467601.1, forward strand.
TCTCTTTTTATCTATATAATATTTTATTTAGTTCTATAAAAATATCTATTTTTATTGTAAGTCTTCTCTAGAATTAGCGCTAGCAATCTCTTTATCTATATAATATTTTATTTAGTTCTATAAAAATATCTATTCTCTTTGCAATTGCTTCTGTATTATTATTATGTATTCTGCGTGCGTTATAGCTGCTAGTGCGTATATATTCTATGCTATATATATTTTAATAGTAGAGTTAAATCTATAGTTTGCTCTAAATAGTAACATTTTTTGCTATTAATCTTAAAACTATTATAAGCTTATTGTGTAAGTAGTAGCTATTCTACCTAATTATTCTATTAGTAGTTTATATAGCTCTATAGGTATTATTTAAGTATCTAGTTTAAGATCTTAGTCTATTTATTTAATTATAAGTAGAATGCTATTAATAAACTTTACTTAATTTTTATAGTCTCTATAAAGTATTTCTAAAAGTTTAATGTAAATAACTTATCTTAATTTAATATAAGTTTTATTAGTAAGCTGTATTATATAATAACTATTTTAAAGAATATATATACTAAGTTCTTTATATTGCTTAATTCTATATAAGAAATATAGTAGGTATATTTTATAAGTTTGTTTACTATAACTAGAATGCTATTATAAGTTACTTCTATTATAAGTTTCTTTAACTTTAGTAGTTTAACAATAAAGTCTATAGTAATAGTTTGCTATACTCTTTCTAGTAGTAATATTAGTTATAACTCTCTATATAGTGCGTATTATGCTAATTTAGCTTTATTATATATATTATATTTTTTAATAACTTCTTATACTATTTTCCTGCTTTCTAGGAAATTATATAATTATCTTAATTAGTTAAGAGTCTTCTCTATAATTTAATATTTATATAGTAAGTATTTATATATTTCCTTAATAAGCTGCTCTTAAAGTATACTAGAAATATACTAGCATTTATTATATAAAAAGTGTTAAGGACTAGCCTTACAGGCTACTGCGTATAAGCGTTACTAGTATTAACTATAAACTTAAGGAGAGAAAAGAGGGAAAAAAGAAGCTCTCTATCCCTTCTTTTCTGCCTATTATATATATATAGGTTTAATATGCATTTAAAGCGTATTTAATAAGGCACTAATATAGTGCCTTATACTTACTTAAGCCTACAGCTTAAGTCTATTATATACCCTCCTTTTAGCAGGTTTGTCTGTATTGCTGCTGTATAGCAAGAGCAGACGTGTAGTGCTAATCCCTCTAGCAACTATACGTCCCTACTCTATATTTTTTGCATATAGTGTTTTTGCTAGCTAGCCTTAGTACTAGCGTAACTATAGTCTAATTCTATGTATTTTTTTTTTAATTAATTAATTAGCTCTATGCTTTATACTATTATTTAGGAATTAATTGCCTATAGATTAAGCTTATTATACTTCTATATATCTCTTTACTTAGCTTTAAATTAGTTAAGCGCTATAGTATCTTAAAAACTCTTAAGTAGTTTCTATATTAGTTAGATATACTCTTTCTACTTAATATATATATTTTGCTTTTTGCCTCTTCTAGGTATATTCTTTACTGCTAGAATTTCCTCTACTTTATATTTATAGCTTTCTTTGCCTTAGAGAGTTTTATCTGCCTTAATTAATACTAGCAGCAGGCAGGAGTCTTAGAGCACTTAGCTAGGCAGCAGGTTAAATACTACTTACTTAATAAGGTCTATATAGAATACTAAGTGTATACTATATAGAATATTTAATTTTACTATTAATAGAGATAGCACTTTAATTACTATATACTTTGCTATAACTTAATTAAGTTTTCTACTAAGGCAATTTATCTTAATATTACAGAAGTTTAACTACACTAAATTCTCTACCTAGAACTTTTTAGCTAGGCGTTACTATCTATTAGCAGCCTTTTATTGCTACTACTAGTTATAGGCAATTATAGCTTACGCTAGGTTAGTACTCTTCTTTAAGTGCTAGAGAAATGCTACTGCCTACTCTTATAGTATTGTCCTAGAATGCTTAGTTATTTCTGCAAGAACAACTAGGCTTAAGTTATACCTATATATAGCTTTATTTGCGCTTATACTAGTAACTATTAAATTGCAGTTATTTAGAGCTAACTAGCACACTATAAAGTAATCTGCCTAGTTAACCTACTTAAAGCAGACAACTACTTAGAGAATTGCCTGTACTTCTTAGTTAACTTATTTTATACCTCTATTTATCTAGAGGTAGTAAGAGGTTAAGAGTAGCTATTTAATACTAACTAGATAGCAGAGAGTTATCTAGAACTTACTTAACTAGTTTAATTCTCTATCTATAATAATTTGTAATAAGAACTTATAGAAATACTACTAGTAAGTCTTAAAATATTCTATATATTCTTCTGCGCTTATTATAGTTATTGCCTTAAGCTAAATATATTTAGATAGGCAGTCTATAATAACTATAAAGTACTATATATCTCTCTTTTCCTTAGCAGGCAGGTTTATTATAAAGTTAATAGAGATCTAGGTTTAATACTAATTAGCAATAGAAAGAGGTTATAGTAGTCTCTAATAGAGCTATTAGCTCTTATAGCTACTATAATAGTAGTAGTTATATATAAACTATATAATATTCTTTATTATTCTATCTTAATAAAAGTCTTTATATAGAATATTAAATATAGTATTACGTTCTAAGTAGCTAGATAGCAGTAATTTATATGTACATTAAGTTAAGGCTATTATTAAAGGTTTCTACTTTAGCACTTATAACTAACCTTAATACTATAGTTTTCTATATACGCTTATTATATAGTTAGATATCTATTTCTATATATCTGCCTCTAGGGGAAACTTTCTTGCGCTATTTTATACTACTTTAATATAATGCTAGAAGGTAGCATTTTAAGCTATCTCTATTTCCTAGAGACCTTAGAGCTACTTATCTTAAAACGTATTATGCTAATTAAGTTTTAGCTTAGAGTTAGTATAAAGAGCTATCTCTATAGTATTTACTAAGTATAATAATATGCCTACTGCCTTTAATAGTTATATAATGCGCTTAAAATATAGAGGTAGTAAATTTTTATCCTAGTTCTACTGCAATAAAGCATTAGGCCTTACTGCTTGTAGACTTAAGTAGTATTATAGAAAGAAATTAAATAATAATAGTATTTCTGCCTATTAAGCCTACTATTTTAATATCTCTCTTAGCGCTATAAAATACTCTAAGTTTTTATAATCTATAAGTATTATAAACAGCTTAGCTACACTCTAGAGCTCTACTAACTATACCTTTAAATAAGCAACTACAGCTAGTAATTCCTTATTGTAAATTATATAGTTACATTCTACTGCCTAGAGTTATATAAAGTAGTAAGCTACTAAGTAGAGAATGCT
>NW_024467601.1:50310-138139 GCF_000804445.1 Metarhizium album ARSEF 1941
TTTCTACTACTATATTCTTATTAAAATTCTACTAGTAGAGCACTAAGTATATTATAAAGGCAGTCTTTAGCTTCTAGAAGGCTTTATCCTTCTAGGAAGTCTAACAAAAGAGGACTCCTTTCTTTATTAACTTTAGCAGCAGTCTAACTAGCTAGAAGAACTTTAGAATAAACTTATAATAGAAGTTCGCAAAGCCTATAAATCTACAGACGCCTTAGACCTATATTAAGAGCTCCTAGTCGCAGATTGCAGCTACCTTCTCTAGGTTAAGTTGCACCTTCTTTTCTGCATACACTATAAACCTAAGGTACTTTACCTTAGTTACTACAAATATATATTTCTTTATATTAAGGTTTAACTCTACTATTCTAAGCTATATTAGAATTTCACAGACTTTTTGCTAATAATTCTTTCTTAAACTACTAAAGTATATTAGTATATTATCTAGATAAGCAGTAATAAAGTTGCTTAGCGATAAGCCTAAGGCGCTATTAATATATTACTAGAATATAGCTAGTGCTCTAGCTAGCTTAAATAAGTATATAAGCTACTTAAATAGCTTAAACTACATCTAAAATGCTATAAGGTATTTCTATCTCTCTGCAATTTATATTCTATAAAAGGCTATATATATATCTAACTTTATAAACTACCTAGCTTCTACTAGGGACTAAAGTATCTTCTTTACTAGTAGCAGAGAGTAGCAATCTTATTTTATTACTTTATTTAGCGCTCTATAGTTAATATAGAATTACTAACCTCTCTCTAGTTTCTTTGCTAGTAGTACTAGGGCTGCAGCTAGTAAGGCGCTTGCCTATATTTATTCTTAATCTATAAAGTCTATAATTTGCTTATAGATTTCTAGTAAGTACTTACAAGGCATATTGTATAGAGAGGCCTAGGGGAGCTTTAGGAGCGTACTATCTGCCTCTTTCCTTAACTAGATGTAATAATTAGAGGAGCCTCTATAGAGGGGTAGTATAACAGCTGCTTTTTTGTTAAAAAAGTCCTTAAAGTCCTAGACCTTATTTAGTAGTAGCAGCAGCTTAGTTTCTATCTTAGTATTAAATATAGCTTAAACTTATAGTATTAATATTAACTTGCGTAAGCTTATTACTACAAACTAGTAGTTCTATATTATCTTATAGGCTTATTAGATAAGACTTTAGTATGTTAATTCTAGTATAGTAACTAATAAAGAAGTAGGTTAGTATTAGTCTATCCTCTTTACTACTAGTTCTTCTACTGCATTAATTACTAGCTTCTATATAGCTACAGCTATATATATATCTACTTTATAGCGCTTTATCTATAGAAGCCCTAGTATTACATCCCTAGTAAGCTCTAGCACTATATAGATAGTAACTAGGAATTCCTAGCTGTCTATATCTGCCTAGAATCTTACTAAGTATAATATAAATAAGTGTAACTTATGCTATTAATAACTGCCTTACTTAGTCTTAACTATAGTGTAGATCTAGCGCGCCTCCCCTAGTAGTATTTGCTGCAGTCTATACTGCTATATATACTTTTTGCTTATAACTATATAATAATTACAGCCTATATCTACTTAGGCATTAATAAACTTAAGTTTATTAACTAGAATAGAGATAAGAAAAGGCATTATATTTATTTCTAAATTAGTCTTATTTAACCTCTATATCTAGTCTACTTATGCAGTAAGTGTATTAGTTATTATATAGTGCTGCGCTCCTAATAAGAGTCTTATTGCAGAGGCTTATTATTTTCTAACTTAGCCTTAGTAGTGCTATTCTCTAATAAGTCCTTTATTATTGCAACTTATCTTACAGCAGCTAGTTAGAGCTGTTTTAGTACACGCAAAGTACACTCTTAGACATAATGTTTACCTAAGCTATAATATAAATATTGCTCTACCTCCTGTCTTTTAGCTAAAACAGCCTCTATTACTTATTAGGCTCTTTGCCTCTAGCCCCCTGCAAGATTCTAGAGCGCACTCTATTAAGTGCAGGCTTCTCTGCCCCCTTGCCCCTAGTCTATATTAACTTTATTAATGCTTATTATTAGCGTGTCTTTATCCTAGAGCTAACTACTTACTAAAGAAGTTTAGTTTCTACTATATTAGTTGTAAAGCTTCTTCTCTAAGTAGTATAACTTAAAGTCTATAGTAAAGCATTACAGCTTTATAATTACTAGTTAGTATAAAGTATAGAAGATATTTTAGCTAAGAATTGCCTTATATATTTCTTTGCTTAAGGCTTATTAAAGCTTTACTAGCTTAACTATATTAGTCTAGTCTATACTTTCTACTAGTACTATTTTATTCTTAAACTAAATAAAGAAGTCTGCAAATATTTTATTTAGATATTACTATATTTAGTTTAATTTAGTAAGAGCTATTTCTTATTAATAAAGGTTAAAGTATATAGTAGCTAGGTAGTTAAGAATAGTTAAGAAATGTTAGGTTGTAGTCTATAAATGCTCTAACTTTATAGTAGAGAGCAACTTATTTCTAGACCTTTACAGAGAGGTTCTAGAAGACTAAATCCTACTAGTTGTAAGCACTACTAATAAATGCCTTATTAGCCTCTAATTTATATAACATAAGGCTTTGCTATACAGCAAATATAGACTTATCTCCCTTAAAGAGAAGCTCTATTTTAATTAGCTTCTATTTTAGCTTGTATAGCAGCATTAGTTATACACCTAGATAAAGAGAGTGCAAGGGATTGTCTAGCATAGTAGGTGCTAATCTAGAGAATATAATGTACTACTATATTAGTTTGTAAATTAGTTGTGCCTAGTTATTAATAGTTTCCTAGAGAGCAGCTACCTTAGCCTAAGTGCTTAATAGTATTGTATTGCTAGCTAATAGTAGGTTACTCTCTATAAAGTTTAAAAAGTATTTATCTATTATAGTAAAATAAAGTTTATAGTATATTAAGAACTAGCCTTATAGGCTACTATATATAAGCATTACTAGTATTAACTATAAACTTAAGGAGAGAAAAGAGGGAAAGAAGAAGCTCTCTATCCCCTCTTTTCTGCCTATTATATATACATAGGTCTAATGTGCATCCAAAGCGTATCTAACAAGGCACTAACACAGTGCCTTATACCCACTCAAGCCTACAGCTCGAGTCTATTACATATAAGAAGGTTTCTTCTTTCTTAGATAGATATATTTTTGTTTTCTAATTGTCTAAGTAGCTATTATTCTTAATATATAATATAATGTTTTATATCTATATTTTATCTAGCTAAACTTACTATATTATATTAACTTCTTAGGTGCTTAATATAAAGTTTCTATTCTTAGTAGTATATAGCAAGAGTATATTACTTACTTACTCTTTTAATTTTAAATTCTCTCTTTAGCTAAGCGCGTCTGCTCTTTTATTTTTAGATTCTTTATAGTATATAATCTTAAAGTTATAATCTATAAAAGTTTTATACTATTTAATTTATTATTTGTTTAGATTCTTTATAGTTAAGAATAATATAAAATTCTTATAATTAGTATAGACCTTAATTTAATGCTTTGCTTCTATAAAATAATATCTCTATTCTTTAAAGCACTTAATAATAGCTATAAGTTCTTTATTGTAAATTCTATAATTAAGTTTAAGTCTATAGAGTTTCTTTAAAAAGAATACAACTAGATATAATCTTTCTTAGTTATCTTATTATCTAAGCTGTCTGCTTAGTGTAAAGTCTAAGGCGTTTATTTTAAGCTTATAAGGTTTATTCTAATTAAGTACTTTTAGCATAAGTTTTAATATAACTAACTCTTTTATTTTCTAGAATACTTTAGCTTCTTTATTAGTCTATTAAAATTTAATTTCTTTCTTTATTAAGTTTATAAGAAGTTATAATATATCTCTATATTTACTTAGGAATTTCTAGTAAAAGTTTATAAATACTATAAATTCTCTAACTTCTTTTAGGTTTATTAGTATTAGCTATTTCTTAATAGTTTTAATTTTATCTAGGCTTATCTATATCTTACTATATATAAGTATATACTCTAGAAAGTATATAGTATTTTAATAAAACTAGTATTTTAATGCTTTAACTAAGAGTTTATTATCTTATAGAGTTTATAGTATTTTATATATATATATTGTTTGTATTTCTTAAGAGTATTTAAATAAATAAGAATATTATTAAGATATATAACTATAAATACTTCTAGTTGTTTTTATAGTATTATATTAATTATTCTTTAAAAGGTTGCTAGTATATTAGTAAGTCTAAAAGGCATTACTAAATATTTATAGTGTTCTCTGCTAGTTCTAAATACTATTATCTACTTATAGCCTTTCTTTATTTATATAAAATTATAGGCTTCTTTTAAGTTAAGTATAGTAAACTATTTAGCTTTTTCTACTTTATTTTATATTTCTATTATAAGTAGTAATAAGTATTAATCTTTAATTATAATTTTATTTAAGTATTAGTAATTAATATATAGTTATAGTTTCCTGTTCTTCTTTAGTACTTATAGAATTAAGTATTCTGCTAGAAACTTTAATAGTTTTATATATCTCTTTTGTAATATTTCCTCTAGATACTTCTTAAGCGCTTAGTCTTGCTTAAAGTTCTATAGATAAATTCTACTAAATATTAGTTTAGTACTAAGCTAGACTCTAATCTTATAGTTCTAGCGTATATACTTTAGTAGTTCTATTTCTAGCTCTTTACTAAATAGCTTGCTATACTATAAGTATTTCTTAGAAATCTCTATTGTATTAGCTTTTAGCTCTCTAGTAATTATATATATTTCTAGAGGCTTATTATAGTCTAAATAAAGTGCTTTCTATAAGCTGCTCTCTATTTTATAACTATATTCTAGTAAATTCTATTAAAGTTAGCTAGTTCTCTAATTAACTTATAAATTACTTACTTATAACTAAAGTATTTTTAATATAATATTATATTTTAAAATTACTATAATATTTAGTATAACTTAGTATTTTATACTTTATATACTAATAAAGAGATTTATAATTTCTATATTAACTACTTTATAGCTATACTTTACTATAGTTTCTTCTATAGTTATAAGTTAGTAGAGCTTATCTTTAGTTGTCTAAGGCAATTATAATTTATTAATAAGATTTAGCAAGATAAAATTTCCTTAAGCTCTACTATTAATTATTGCCTAGATTTTTCTTTCTATTATTATTATATTAATTATAAAGTATACTATACTACTAATATTTGCAGTATATAGAGACTTATTAAATCTCTATTAAGAAATTAGTCTTAATTGCAATAATAGTTGTTATTTCCTAATTTATTAATTCCTCCCTTATATTGCTTAGCGCGCTATATTAACTGCTATCTTTATTAATTATCTTCTAATAGTTTATTAAAGCTTCCCTAGTAATTACTTAATTTACTATCTATATTAATTAAACTTAAGCTAAGCAAGTTGCTTATAGTTATATAGTTTCTATCTTTCTTGCATTATAAAAGTATAGTTTAAGTAGTATATATATTGTTTATAGTATAGTATAATTTTCTGTTTAATGTCTTTAAGTTAGTTCTTTATAATTTAGGTTATATTATAAGAGTAGTTCTTCTTTTCTCTTTTTGTTTTTATAGAAACTATTTACTACCTTACTTACTGCTAAAGTATATATAGTAGTTATTATTATAATAAAAGGTTTAATTAAGAAGTCTATATTTAATTTTAAGTTTATCTTTCTTAGTTAGATAAATATACTTTTTATAAATTAGTTCTAGTAAAGGTTTGCTTCTTAGTAATAGCATTTAGTATTTCTAAAAGTTGTTAAGTACTAGTTAGGTTCTAAATTCCTAATCTCTATCTAAACTAGTATAGTTTGCTATTATATAGTTCCTTTTGTTGCTTACTATACTTAAGTTTTATATAGGCAAGTATTCTTAATTTGCAGCATAAAGCTTTCTATCTTTAGAAACTAGCTTCTATAGCTTCTTAGAGCTTTAGCACTTATTTACAAAGTGTTTAGTCTTACTATAATTATAATAAGTCTTTCTCTTTTTCTTATTTGCAGCATTAAGTTCTATTAAGCCTAGGTGTATTCTATAAGCTGTAAATCTATAATAATAGCGTCTAGTATTTAGCTAATATTTCTATAGTAGACTTATGCAATTTCCTGCGCTTCTTCCTCTATATTTAAGTTGTCTAGTATAGAGTTAATTATTAATTTTAATAATCTTGCTAGTAAATTTATTAAAAAAGCTAGGTTAGTCTTCTTTTGCGACTTTATTCTTTACGTCTTTATATAGAGCATTATAAAGTAGCTTTATTATACTATTATTATTCTAGTTAAGAGATGCTAAAATACATTAAAATTCTCTAATAAGGTGTTAAGTAGATTCTATCTATCTAAGAGTTTTAATTTTATGTATTGCTATCTAGACTTTATTAAGGTCTCTAAAGGCTGTCTTAAGTTTCTTTTTAAAATTTATATAGTAGTTAAAAATCTAAGTAGTTTTATTCTTAGGTAGATTATTATTAAGATAGTCTCTAAGAGTTAGCTCCTACTATTCTATAGCTTTTCTAGTAAGAAGATTTCTAATATAAAGTATTTTTGCTGTAAAGTTAGTAATAGTAGTATTAACTTAGAGGTAAGCTTTTGCCTAGGTAAGAAAGGTATATATATTTCCCTTAATTCTATTAAATAGTTTAAGTTTAGAAAATTTAGGGAGAGTAAGTGCTTCTTTCTATTTAAATTATATAGCTTAAATCTATATAGTAAGATCTATAATTTATTATTCTATCTATATAATAGCTTAAGTAGAGTTAGTAGTATTTCTGCTTACTGTTAATATTATAAAGATTACTACTTATAGTTTAAGGTAACTTACTAAATAGAATTAATTAAAATATAATAGTAGCTTAAGTTTTAAGATATAGTAAGTCTGTTTCTTAGAAAGTAAGTTAGGTTAAACGCTATAAAGTAGCTATTAAGTAGTATTATAATAAAGCTATTAAGAGTATAACTCTTAATAGTAAAACTATTACTTAGATTAATTAATAGAGATCTAGACTATTTAACTATAAAATATACCTCCTTCTTAAGTACTTATCTATCTCTCTATTATAGACTAAATTAACTAGCTTATTTATTAATCTCTTTAAGCCTTAATTAAATAGCTTAAGGTTTAGTTAGTTTAATTCTTCTTAGTTAATATATTTAAATATTAACCTCTTTAATTACTTTCTAAGTTATATAGCTAGTTACATGCCTCTGCCTTCTTCTTGTGCCCACAGGTTGTGCCTGTCCTTACTAGTGCGGTCCCGTCCTGTGTCTTGTGTAGTAACGTTTGTAACAATATAGTTAAATTCCTAAAGCAAAAGTATTCTTAGTTTCTATTATAAATTAAAATATAAGCTGCTTTTAGTTATCTTAGCGTAATAAAGATAAATACTAAATAAAGATAAATATTAAGTAGTAGAAAATATTAATAGTTATAAAAAAAGAAAAAAGCTAAGAGAACTAAAAGAAGAGACAATAAAGGTAAGAAAATATAAATACTACTAAGTAGTTGCCTGCTAGTACTTTATAGCCTGCTAGCTACTTATTAATTAGAATAATGCCTTTAGTATAATTTATTAGTTATATATTACTAGAAGTTATTTAAATAATATTAAATATTATTCTTGCCTATATACTTCTTTCTAGTTAAGAATTATATCTACTTTATAATTTAACAACTAAACTAGAATTTTAAGTTGTAAGTTAAAAATACTTAGTTTAACTAGTTTAAAGTAGTTAACTAAGATAACTAAGTAAATTTACTAATTATCTAGTAAGGCAAGCTTATATACTAATTGCCTAACTTTCTTAATTATCTTAAATAGACTAGTATATCTTAGTTTATGTTTTTAACTAATATTAAATAGAATTATATATTTATAAGTAAATAAATAAATTATTATATTATCTTCTATATTTATAAAGAGTAGTTTTTAGCATTTATTATAGTAATATTTTATATAAATTGCTGCTATTATAAGTATATTATATACTTATAGATATTCTGCTAGTTTATTTAATATTTTAAGTGCTATATTATATAGAATTAATACTATATTATTAGGCGTAAAACTTAGTGCTAGTTTATTTAGTAATTTTTAGGTAATACTAGATTTAGTATTATTAAACTTAAACTAAATAAAGGGGATTATCTTCTGCTACTAAGATGTATTGTTTAATTTAGCAAAATAAACTCTTAATGCTAATTTAACTTATTATATTATACACTTAGTTTGCTTATCTATTTATAGATAATATACTATTAAATAAAGTAATTTTATACTAAGTAGCTTCTAAAAATACTACTATAATAATAATAAAAATTTGCTTTTATAATTACTTAGTATTATCTTTAGAATACTTTAATTTACTATAAGTAGGTAATTATATAAAGCCTTAGCATACTACTTTACTATAATAGTATATTAATATAGTTTTAATATTAATTACTTAGTAAATTTATTTACTATTACTAATATTAAGTTATTTCCTTCTTATAAAACTAGTAAGAATAATAAAAAGTTAATAGATATTATATAATATAGTACTAGAGGTAGTATAAAAGGTTATAAATTGCTATAGAGTTAATGCTTTCTAACTTAATATGCTTAGTAAATCTTGCAGTTATCTAAGTAGGTCTAGAATTACTATATATATTTATTAATATAGAATTAAGCTAATTAGTTTATAAGCTTATTATATTCTAAATAGTTGCCTTTATAAACTATATTAAATATAGTTAAGACTACTATATTTAGTATATATAATTATAGTAGACTTTCTAAAGTCTTCTATAGTAACTTATTCTATATTTTATATAGTAAGGTTGCTTAATTTTCTAGTTTTAAGCAATAGTTATTATAAAGAGTTTATTAAATTCTATTTTATAATAAGTCTTTATTATAACTTATAATAATTAATTAGCAAAATTCTAAGCTTATTTCTACTAAATTAACTATTAGTGCTATAGATATTACCTATATATCTTATAAAAGCTTTATAAAAGTTAAATTATATTAAATAATATTATAAAGAGCGAATTTATCTACTTAGTACTAAAGTTTAAGTCTATTATCTAGGAACTTATTTAATTATTCTAAAGTATTACTTTAGTTTATTAGCTTAATAGTCTTTAAGCAACTAAGTATATTTAGAATAAGACAATTTTTCCTAGGTTTATAAATAACTAATATATTAAATTAACTAGTATATTTTATAGCTTTAATTAATTTCTTATTTATAGCGTAGCAACTAGTTATATTTGCAATATCTAGTTAGAACAATAAGTTAATAATACTATAATAGTTAGTAAAATAAATTATAAAGCCTTTTTGCAATAGTTTAATTTACTACCTTATTTTTTATAAAACCTAAATATATTTATAAATTTCTATTTCTATAGATTAATATTGTTTTTCTAATATTAATAGTATATATAATAGAAAGGCAATAAGTTGAATTACTATATAAAGAGGGTATTTAGCAATAATTCTATTAACCTTTAGCTTAGGTAGTATATTGTCTTTAATATAATATACTATAGCGCTAATCTTTAAAGCTAATATATTAAAATTAATAAATAATTATTATTAATATAGTATATTACTATAAATTAATAGTTTATTAAAGCCTTCTTTAGCTTATTAAAGAACTTAATTTCTTAGCAAGATAGTTAAAGTAATTCTATAGTCTTTACTTATACTTTCTGTATAAGTTTAAATTTTAACCTTAGTGCTAGTTTAATTTTATATTATATAGTTAGATAATTTTTTCTATTAGCTAGAGTCTAAGTAATATATAATAAGTTAGTTTTTTATTTCTATAAAGGTTCTATAATTATTATATATTATAGAACGTTATATTATAAAGACTTTATAAATCCTAAGAAATATTTTAAATTCTATAGTAATTTAGAGAATTATAAGTTATATATTACTTTTAGCTTTTAGCTGTTATAAATATTTCTAATGTATTTATAATCTTTCTTAATATAACTATAATAGAATATATAATAAATATTTTCTTTCAATTAATAGAGATATTATTAGCTAATAATTATTTAAAGACTTAGTATAAGTTATATATATAATATTAAAAAGATATAAAAGAAATAATTATATTATTATAATAAGCAATTATATATATCTCTTAAAGTATATTATTTATATACTATTAAATATAAGCTTTAGACTCTTTATATTTTATAATTAGTATATTAAATATAAACTAGCTATTATATATAATAATAGTAGAAGCTTATTAAGAATCTAGATAAAGTTGCTATTAATAGTAAAATAATATACTTTTAATTACTATAATATATATAGTATAAGTAATTCTACTAATAACTTTATTTTGTTAATATATAGAATATATATCTAGAATTAACAGCTTATTTAGACCTTAGATATTAATAACTATATAGTCTTTATATTTATTGTCTTTGCCTACTTAAATAATAAAGACTAGGAAGGCAAATAGAACTTATTTATTTATATAAATAATCTTCCTAGCTTTAAGTAGATTTTATACTATCTTTATTATAATAGTATAATCTTTAGCTTCTAAGGTATAAATTTAATACTTCTTTAGAATTTCTATCTTTTAGTTAGTTTTTATTTAAATTTATATTTATTTTTCTACTAGTACTACTATAAATCTCTTATTAAGAAATAGAGCGCTAAACTTATTAAGTAGTTTTAATAATAATATATTTTTTTATAGTTAGTTAGATTTATATCTATAAACTTCTATAGATATATAAGTAAATATTAATTGCTTATTTAGAATATTCTTAAGCAGCAGTATATATATTTATTAATAGAGTTTAGTAACTTTAGTAAAATTACTTACTATATTAGTTAAATCTATATTAACTAAGAAAGCTTAAGCTTTCTTATTAAATAATTAAAAAGTACTTAATTTTTACTTATATTAAATAGTAATAAGTTAGTTAAAATAATTTGCAACTAAAATTACTATTATTATACTATTTACTACTAAAGCAAATAATACTAATAGTAGTATTACTTATAGTTTAAAGAGAAACTATTAATCTAGAGGTAATTTATAAATAATAGAGATAGTTATTACTATACTAAGTAATATTTATATAGTAAATTAAGCTTTTGCTGTAGTTTTAATTGCTAGCTAATTATACTATACTACTATAAGTATTTAGATTCTCTAGCAGCTCTAAATTACTATATAGCTTTTACTAGTAATTATATTTATTTATTCTAGTTCTAAATAATTTATACTTAAAAGTATATTTATATATAGTAGTAAAACTATAGTAACTTTTTATATAAAAGATACTACTACTATATAACTTTCTGTTAATTTGCCTATAAAGTTTATAGTTAATAAAGTATATTTATTTATATTATATATATTAAAGCTAATACTATAAATAGTAATTAGTATTACTTTAGTGTAAATTTTATAATTTAAGTATTTAGTAGCTAACTACTTAGCATTAATTAGGGATTTAAAACAACTAGTATTAATATAAATATTATTTTATTATGCTAGTAATATAAAATCTAGATAAATCTAAAATTATAAATAAGTCTAGGTTTAGAAAGTAAATTCTATACCTAAATCTCTTTCTATTAGTATAGATAATTAAATTATTAAAATCTTTATATTATTTAGTTATAGTAGTTATACTGCTAATTCTAAAGAAGAGCAAATATTATTAGTATAGAAAGCATAATATTAATTTATACTATTATATTATAAGATCTAAGAGTAATAGTCTAAAAGTTTATTGTCTCTAGCTAGCTTATTAAATAATACTAATTTGCGCGTTCTACTATAGACATTTTATAAGTGCCTATATAGAGCGTTTTCTAATAGAAACTATCTATAGCACTTACAGTATATATACTTTAGAGGTATTATTATAGCTATATATTATATATTATTTAACTTTAATAACTAATTTAGTCTAAGAGCTTTATGCTAATTACTTAATTTATATTGCTAATTTATATCTAGATATAGTAATAGTAAAGATAAATATATATCTAAGTATTTATTTTAATTAAAATAGTAAGCTTACTAGTCTTAGTTTTCTATTTATTATAAATTAAAGTTGCAATAATTACTCTCTGCATTATAGTAAGTCTTATCTAGGCTATCTTAGTATATATTAGTAGTATAGTAAGCTCTTTAGAGTGCTTATTAATAGTTCTAGTTAAAATAAAGTAAGTTATATTAAGGTCTATAAAATTAAAAATACTTAGTTTAACTTTAATAATTATTATTATTAATTCTATTAAGTCTAGAACTTTTATTTAATAGTAGTAGAAATTTAGTATTTTAGAAAGATAGTTCTAGTTGTCTGTCTTAATAAACTAGTTAGAAATTACTATTTTAGTAATTATTATTTTATAGAATATATAGTTCTCTGCTATATCTCTATCTCTACTAATTACTATATTAAAGTTAGGGATTTATTTTATACTGCTTTTATTAATATAGACTATAGAATTATAACTATTAGTATTTATGAAATTACTTTAGAGAAGGTAGTAGAGCAAACTTCTCTCTTATAAGTTACTATAATATTACTTCTCTATCTTTAATACTAATAAGGAATTAATTTAGAGTAGTTTAATTTAATAAAGAAGGAATTAAAGCTTAGATTATACTTTTAAAAGATATATAAATAGTATAAAGCTAAGTAATACTGCTCTACTTATAGAAATAAGTATTTTTAACTAAGTTATAAATAAATATAGTTATATTCTTGCCTTAGTAGTAATCTCTTAAAGTATATTAAGTAGATTTTAGTTAAGCTAAAGCTGCTATTTAGAGCTCTTTAAAGTATTTAATAAGTTTAATATAAATTATATTAATAGTTACTAACTAAAGTATTTAGTAATTTATAGTAGTTAATAATTTAGTATGCTATATTAAGGCTAATCTCTAGAGATATATTATTTCAACTTTCTAAACTAGTTTAGTCTCTCTAGTAGTAGCTAGATATATTAGTTAATTTATAAATATATATATATATATATATTATTATATAGGCGTTAGTAATAATTTTATTTTCTATAAAATTTTTAATATCTAAGTTAAAGTATTTAATATCTACTAAATAAAGATTTTATTATAAAGTGCTTAAAGAGTCTAGAGTTTATTAATAATTTATTATAGCTTATTAAGATTTTAATATTAAATATATAGATTTTATTACATTACAAATAGCTCTAAGAACTCTCTCTATAGAAGTTAATAATAGTATAGCTAATATATTAAGTTGTAAGGCTAGGGATAGAGATAGAAGCTATAGAGAGGGGGGCAACTTAATGTCTGCTAGTAATAGAGAAGATAGTTAAGTTATCTCTTTCTAATTCTAAGTTGCTTCTTTCTAATTTAAAGTTATTTCTTTCTAATTTAGAGTTATTTCTACTATAATATAGAAGTTCTCTAAATCTTAAGTTAATTAGTCTAATTTAAGTAACTAACTATTCTCTAGTTCTAGCTATACTACTCTTAATTTAGTAGGCATAAGTAGTAGTATTATTATTAAGAAAGAAGAATACTTTAATAATTCTAAAGTTATTAAGTATATACTTAGAGCTTATAGAAATAGTTAATTAAGCTATTAAACCTAGTATTTATAGAATAGTAGAAATATTTAGTATTATTTAAGCTAAAAGGTAGAAAAGTTAAAGTCTAAAATACCTAGTAATTCCTAGTACTAATAAGTAATTTTATAGGCAAGGTAGATATACTAAGTTAGAATATTTTCTATATAAAAATAGTTTATTAATAAAAACTATACTAAGCAAACTATTTTAAGAATAAATTATAATAGAAGTATAAAGAATAATAATATAGAGTTAAGACAGAAAAATAAAGAGAAAATATAGTTATAATAAAAAAAATAATGCTAGTTTAGTGCTAGTTTCTAGTTTTATTATAATATATAATTGCTACTAATTATAAGTATATATACATAAAGTTAATTAATTATGTAGCTATAGAGTAGTAAGCTAGTAAATATGTATGTAACCTTGGGTCACGTGACAGATTTACTGCAGCCCACATCGTCCACAACGACAATTTGGTGGTGTCAGTCTCCGCATCTGTCGCACTGGTCCACTGTCGCACCGCTTGTTAGTTTGAAGCGGCATCATCTGGGCTGCCGGATGGAGCCGTGGTAACAAGGCCCTTTCCAGATGCAGAGCCAGTCCCCAGTCCCCCTGACGATGTCGCGGACTCGTCGACTACGTACTACGTACGTAGTAAGCTAGTATTCTCATTTGCTCCACATTCCGATAGCCTGGTCTTATTAGTTGCAGTGCCGTATAGGTGCTCCGTGCGGGTACAAAAAGTCGTCTGTCGCGCCAAACTTTGCGATGTTTCTGGGTTCCTTATCTGTGTCTGCCTTAAGCGTGAGGTCGCCGACCGGATCTCATTATTACCGCTTTTGTTGTCTGGCCTTCACGAGTGTGTGTACTCGAAGCTGGGGTGCCTCGTTGTGCCTGTTTACCTTAGTGTCGCAAAACTTTTTGCGGCGTCTCGGAGGCAAGAGACGGAAGGGGAAAGGAAAAAAAAAAGAAAGAAAGAAAAAAGGGCAAGAGACAAGATTGGTCAGCCCAAGACCTGCGTTCAGCCCTCCTAAAAAGTCCCCTGCTCGGTCGGTCGACTCTTCGTTTCCAGTCCAACCCCAAGGTCAAGGCGGGCTGCGTGATTTGGAGGATTGCACGACATCACGACGACCAGGCAACTCGGCTGTATCGTTTCAACAGCAGCGGCATCCCTTCAGACTCGTCTATTTTGCAAGATCATGGCCCCAGAAACGCACCCTCCGGCAACGACGGGCGATGATGTGGCGGCGCCACCGCAGAATCAACACCACACGCCAGTTCTTGGTATGGACTACAATCCCGATCCAGCCTTGAACCCTGCGAACCAACACAGGCATACACACCATCACCATTCTGCGCGGATCGATGCCGCAGGCGGACATGACGATGCCTTATACACGTCCGGCACCACCGCGGACCCTTCTCTGGTCCCTGTCCAGCAGCATGGAGACAACCACCACGCCCTCGGCGTCGACAAGAAGGATCCCCTCGCCCTTCCCGAGTACTGTGACGAAAACGAGAAGCTTGAGGCCGGCGTGCTGAGCACCGGACAGGGCTCGACTGACCATGCGCATGGCAAGCCCAGCGGTCGATTTACCGCCTTGTATAGACGGTTCCGCCCTGCCTTCCACCTCGTCTACTTCCTCCTCTTCACCGGCTGGTGGATTGCTTCTCTCATCCTGCATAAAGACGACAAGAATTGGGTGGTTCCGTTTCTGCTGTGGCTTGCCATTTCTCTGCGTCTCTTCTTTTACTACGTCCCCAGTCGCCACTTGTCGACCGCCATCCGCTGGATATGGAGCCATACGGCTCTGGTAATCTATCAACTGGTTCCCCCGGCTTTCCGAATTCCCGTCGGTGCCTTTGGAGCTCTGGCGGTGGTGATGGTAGGCACCTTTGCTTCTGAAGAGGTTGCTGACAACAATCGTGCCAACCGAGCCGTCAGTCTTTTCGGATTGTTGGTCATGATCTTCGTCTTCTGGGCCACCAGCGCACATCGCAGCCGCATCAACTGGAGAACCGTCATCGTTGGCATGCTGGCCCAGTACATCATTGGGCTTTTCGTGCTGCGGACCGGCGTTGGTTACGACATTTTCAGGTTCATCGCCGACCGCGCCGGTGATCTCCTGGGCTTTGCTCGCGAGGGCGTGGCCTTCCTTACCTCGGAGGAGACCTCTCTGATCAAATGGTTCCTCCTCGGTGTCATTCCTGCCATCATCTTCTTCATCTCTCTGGTACAAGTTTTATACTACATCGGTTTCCTCCAGTGGTTCATCAAGAAGTTTGCTACATTTGTCTTCTGGGCATTGGGGGTTTCCGGCGTAGAGGCTATTGTGGCTGCTGCCACGCCATTCATCGGACAGGGAGAATCCGCAATGCTGGTTCGACCCTTCGTTCCGCATATGACCAAGGCCGAATTGCATCAGATCATGACGTGTGGTTTCGCTACGATTTCTGGCTCTGTCCTTGTCGGTTACATTCAGCTTGGTCTAAACGCCGAGGCTCTGGTTTCGTCCTGCATCATGTCTATTCCTGCCTCTCTGGCTATCTCCAAGCTGCGATATCCCGAGACCGAGGAAACCCTCACCGCCGGACGCGTCGTCATTCCCGACGACGACGAGCACAGGGCCGAGAACGCACTTCACGCTTTTGCCAATGGTGCCTGGCTCGGTATCAAGATTGGCGGGACTATTGTCGCATCACTTCTCTGCATCATCGCCTTTGTTGGCCTGATCAATGCTCTCCTGACCTGGTGGGGTCGGTATCTCAATATCAATGATCCCACATTGACTCTGCAGACCATTCTTGGGTATATGCTCTACCCTGTGGCTTTCCTTTTGGGTGTCCCCCGAGACAATAATGACATTCTCTTGGTTGCCCGATTGATTGCTCAGAAAGTCATCACGGTAAGCGGCCATATATCCCTCTGGCGTGTCGATATTTTGAAGCGCCCAGGCCCTTTTTTTTAAAAAAAAAAAAAGAAAAAAAAAACTGAAGCGCCCTTTTACGCCCCGGTGCTAATGCAGTCATAGAACGAATACAACGGCTTCAACGATCTCACCAAAAACAAGACTTATGCTGGACTCTCCCCTCGCTCTCGACTCATTGCTACTTATGCGCTTTGTGGCTTCGGTAACATTGGCTCCTTGGGTATTCAAATTGGTATCCTCGGGCAGCTTGCTCCGTCGCGTGGTGGTGACGTCTCCAGGTTGGCTGTTTCGGCTCTCATCTCTGGTGTTGTTTCTACGTTGACATCAGCTACCGTTGCCGGTCTCGTTATTACGACGCAGATCACCAACTTCTCCAGCGCGCCTCAGCCTTAGAGTTGGAACAACTTTGACTGCCGCTCTGGCTATGGAAAGTTGTGCCGAACAAGAACATGTTTGCGTGCCTTTTCTTCTTCTTTTCTTTTGGTACAAACTATTGTTTTGAGCATACTATAGCTGTTGTATTCCTGGTCTTTGACATAACGATGAGAGAGATACCCTAATGTCCCTGGTTGCGGCGTTTGGTCTGCGGGCAACCATCTACTGCCTCAACCATGCGTCGAGAGAAGACATAAAAAAAGGCACTTGTGTGCAATGTCGGGACTTTTGAAGCTTCACCTGGCCACGTCACGTCTGGCTGTTTCCTGTTTGCTCGTGCCACACTGCTGGTGCGTTGCTGTATGTCAACAGTGCATCTACAAAGACTGGCATTGTAAATGCCGTGATGTCGTACATAGTCCATTGTAGATTGACTTGAGCATATTCCAACTGTTTGGCATGGCAGCCTCGGTACAACGCTCGGAATGGCACTTGGCTTGACAAAATTCATTGTCGGCTTTCTTCGCCTCTCCAAGAGGACGGGACCGGGAATCGCTTGGCGTCGGCCCGACATCGGGAGATTGTACTCCTTCGGGCGCACTGTCGATCCGAGACGAGGCCGAATCTCGACCAAACAAGGCGTAACCCAAGTAGTCCAACCAACGTAAAGGTCAACTCGCATCGCCTGGTCGCATCGCATCGCAATGACTGGAAGCATCTCTATTCGTAAATCCATCCGATGGCTCCCCGGGGAAGCAAGCGAGCCCACGTCAACCATGGTATTGACCTCTCCGCAGCGGCGGTTTGTAGATTTACGAATATTGAAGGACGGTCCTGGTGCTCTCCAGGGCACACAAGGTACGGACGACGACGACGACGACGACGACGTCTTTTCCAATGCAGCCAACAAGACACACTTAACTCTTGCCTTCTCCTCACTCGCCGCTCCGTTCAGATTCATGACAGCGGTAGCTAATTCGACGGAGACCCTCTCCCTCTATCAAGACTAGACTGGGCCATGGCGGGAAAGTCGTCCTCGAGCGCCCGCACCATCGACGGCAAACAGGTGTCCCACTCGAGATGGGTTCACTGGATCGATTCGCGAACAGAGCAGCCCGAAACGGCCTCTGACGAAGCCGTCACGTATCCGCAGCCCGACGGAAGCACGCTCGAAAAGGGGACCATGGTCAACCCCGAGACGGGCCGTGAGACAGCCTACGAGGAGGTCTGGGACGACGAGGACCCCGCGCCCACCACGGCACCGGCACCAGAGCAGCTGTGCGTTGTGTTGAGGCACGACGGCGGCCAAAGTCGCGGTCTTGTCGTGAGGCTGGGCCGGCACGTCCAGGGCCTCGTCAGGAGCGGGCCGCATCTCTCGCTGGAGAGGTGGGAGTGGAGGGGATCCCGTGCCGTGCGGACGGCAAGAATGGGCGCGGAGGAGCTGCCGTGCGAAGAGACGCTGGGGAGGGCCTACAAGCTCGGTGACCAGGTGACGGCCGGGTCGAGGACATGGACTGTCGTCGAAATAGCATAGTCTGCGACGAACCTGGTCTCCCCGGCCGTCTCCCTCCTCGGCTCGCTCACCAACTCATCCCGATGCCCCTACCTCACGCCAGAGTTGCTTCCCAATGGCCCTCCCCCGTCCGGGCCCCTGTCTTTTTTCTGCGCGCAGACACGCCATGCGCCTGAGGTCGCCGGCGTCGCCCGACGGCCCTCGTCATCACGCGAGCCCGACGTCTGCATTGTTGCGGGTGCTGTCGATGGCGACCGTATTGACCCTCAGCTCTTCTTTCCTGACATTCACCAATCACAACTCGTCAAGGTCCCGAAAAGTGGCAAGGAGGTGCTGAACCACCCGTTGGGAAGCTCTGTGGACGGAAGCAACGCTTGCACAAGTCGCTGCACTACGTACAAGAGGCACCTGGAAGGAAATGGAAATGGACTGCAGCTTGATATTACCATGCTGTGCAACCGTCTGCAGGTCGATCCCTCCGCCGGCATCCAACATGTCGCATCTCAAGCAGCGCGTCATGCCGGCACGAAGTACCCGCGCTTCCCGCATACGACTGGCTTTTCAGAGAGCCTCGGTGTTGGGGTGGCGCGAGGGATGCCGGGCGAAGGACTCGCAGGACACGCGGCCTCCGGGTCGTGCGATGAGGCGAGACGTGGGGAAGCCGAAGAGGCGAGAACCAGGAACTGGATTTCATACAGAATGACACGCACACACAGAATAAAAGAGAGGAGACGATGAAAAGCCGCTGCGGTATGCGAGTACCCAGACTTCTCTGGGTCTTCTTCATCTGTACGCTTGGTGTTGCGTGGTATGGAGGACCTACTTTCGGCTGGGCTTTGGCCCGGCACATCTATGCCGGGCGACTTGGTTGCTAATAATACCCTCCATTGTTGCGAGACGCCACTACGTACTGCTGCGTAGCTCAATGACCAGCTTCTGTAACGGTAGACTCGTGCCGGTCGCCAGGGGAATGAGGGTGCCGCCTAGGGTTAGGGTAAAGCCCGGCCTCCCGGGCCAACACTTCCTTGCTGCCACAGCAATCCCAGGCTTCGGAATCAACCACTTCGTGCATCACCGGGGCACCTAATCGTGCCCGCCCCACTTTATGTGGTTCGGCTAGCAAAAGCCCTCACCACCAAAGGTGGTGCTCGACAGCAAGGCGGGCCGGACACCAAGGCGGACCAATTTTCAACCTAGACGCGTTGAACCGCGAAAATGGCTGCAACTAGCGTCCAAACGGCAAAAAGCGATGTCGAATTACGTGTCAACGAGGCTCTTGAGTATATTGAGGAAAATCCAGGTGCAAAAATTCGCTCTGTGGCGAAGAAATTCAACGTGCCTCGTAGCCGGCTTCAACGACGTGCTAACGGCGTTCCTGCTAGGAAAGGCCATCCAGCAAGAAATACAATGCTTTCACGAGAAGAGGAAGTTGCTTTATGTAACTATATCGATCGCCTTGATAAGGCCAACTTCGCTGTACGACCTGAATTCATTACAGATGCTGCAAATTACATCCTAAAAGAGAGGGCATCGTCAACTGCCCCGCCTAGGCAAGTTGGAACGCGATGGACTACACGCTTTATCCAGCGGCATCACTATCATAAAGGTCTTCAAAAAAAGATTGATTCAAGTCGAAAAGCTTCAGAAGATGTGACAAGAGCTCTTTCTTATTACAACAAGCTTAAAGAGGCTATTCAGCAGTACGGAGTCCCTCCTGAAGATATCTGGAATATGGATGAGACTGGCTTTCGTATTGGAATGGGAAAGGACCATTTAGTTGTTACAAAGCGAAGAAGAGCGCATCTATTTTCAATGCCAGAAAACAGGGAGACTGCAACAGCAATAGAATGCATTTCTGCTGGCGGCAAAGTTATTCCTGCCTTTCTTATCCTTACAGGGCAAAAACACATGGAGTCCTGGTATCGGATAAAGGAGCTTGAAGCTAATACCAAAATAACAGTCTCACCAACCGGCTTTACGAATGACGAAATTGCAGTTGCTTGGATACAGCATTTTCAGGAATTTGCAACGCCAATAGGCAGATATCGCCTTTTAATCCTAGATGGCCACGGATCACACCATACAATTGAATTCGTTGAATACTGCGAACAGCACGATATAATTCCCTTTGCGTTGCCCTCGCACCTTACACACATCCTTCAACCTCTTGATGTTGTGATATTTCAGCCACTAAAGCATTATCATGCAAAGGCGTTGGATATCATTGTTCGAGACGGCGTGTTGAATATTACAAAGATTGAATTCCTTGCTTGCATTCAAGCTGTACGAAAACAAGCTTTCAAGACTACTACTATTCTCACAGCCTTTCGAAAAACTGGAATTTCACCCTACAATCCACAGCCTGTAATTGAGGCCCTTGAACAACGAGCTGCAATTTACACATCAACACCATCGCCGCCGCCGTTATATCACAACAACTCTTCCGACTTTGAGACGCCCACAACACTCAGGCAGATAAATAAGGTTGCCAACAAGCTAGGGGAGGTATTAGAAGACGATACATCCCTTGAGCCTGAGTTTGCACGCAATATCAGTCGTTTTATCCGCGGCTCTCTTATTGCAGCTGAAGTGGGGCGGGCACGATTAGTCGACACGCTCTGTGCCTGAAAAGCCGAGCCCCAGGCTCTACTGACTGGTTCTGCCACCGAAGCACCAAAAGACAACATGACTGACGCGGCCCCAGACTCCAAGGTCCTCCATCGCTCGCTCCTCGAGCACCCCGAAACCGTGACCTCGGCCGACGGGAGCTACTTCACCCTCTCCAACGGGCAGCGTATACTAGATGGCTGCGGCGGTGCCGCCGTGGCAGCCATTGGCCATGGCGACGCCGACGTCAAGGCGGCCGTCATGGAGCAAATGTCCAAGGTGGCCTACGCGCACACGCTCGCCTTCACGACAAGCAGCGCGGAGGAGCTCGCGGACACGCTGCTGGACGGCAACCCCTTTGGCCTGTGCAGGGCGTACTTTGTCGCGTCCGGGAGCGAGGCCGTGGACGCGGCCATGAAGCTCGCAAGGCAGTACTGGGTCGAGGCGGGCCAGCCGCACCGCAGACGCTTCGTCGCCAGGAGACAGGCCTACCACGGGAGCACGATTGGCTCCATGAGCGTCGGCAGCCACGTCGGCCGGCAGAGGCCCTACAAGGACGCCCTGCTGCTCAACAACGTCAGCTACGTCAGTCCCACGTACGCGTATCGCGTCCAGAGGCCGGGCGAGACGGAAGGTGCTTATGCGCGGCGCCTGGTGGCCGAGCTGGAGGCCGAGTTTGAGGCCGTCGGGCCCGAGACCATCATGGCCTTTGTGGCCGAGACGGTCGGCGGCGCAACGGTCGGCTGCATCACGCCCCCGAGGGGATACTTTGAGGGCGTCCGCCGGGCGTGCGACCGGCACGGCATCCTCCTGATTCTGGACGAGGTCATGTGCGGCTCCGGCCGGACAGGGACCTACTTTGCCTTTGCGCAGGAGGGGGATGTCCGGCCCGACATGGTGACGCTGGGCAAAGGTCTGGGCGGCGGATACACGCCCATGGCCGGCGTCCTCGTCCACCGGCGAGTCGTCGACGTCCTGGCGCGGGGATCGGGCACCTTCGTCCACGGACACACGTACCAGGCTCACCCCGTCTGCTGCGCCGCTGCTCTCGCCGTGCAGAGGGTCCTCAAGAGGGATCGTCTGGTGGCCGGCTGTGCTGAGAAGGGCAAGTGGCTGGAAGCGAGGCTGCGCGAGAGATTGGGGCCCAGGAGGTACGTGGGCGACATCCGCGGCAGAGGCCTGTTCTGGGCCTTGGAGTTTGTCAAGGACAAGGAGACCAAGGAGCCGTTCGCGCCCCGTCTCTGTTTCGCGAGCGTCATGAGGCGTGAGGCGCACAGGTTGGGCCTGGCCATCTATCCGGGGTCCGGCACGGCGGACGGACAGGCAGGGGATCATGTTGTGCTGGCGCCGCCGCTGAATGCGACTTGGGACGAGCTGGGGATCCTGGTGGACTTGTTGGAGAGCGCGTATGATGTTGTGGAGAAGACGCTTTCGTAGCCTTGCCTTGTTGGTTGTGGAGTTGAGGGGCCAACATTGACGCACTTCTTTCTTGATTTCTTTCTTTCTTTCTTTCTCTTAGTTCTTTCTTCCTTTTTTTCCTCTTGCCCACGCAGAGGCATGACACAAGTTACCTTTGATAATCCACCCTGCATCTGTTGAAGCTGTGAGATTCCTTCTTGTGGAAGGGGCATGATTGGGCCTAGCTCGTCGTGGCTGTGCGTGCCAACCCCGTCAAAGTGACACTCCCAAACGCGTGAACATGTCGAGATAGCAACAGCCTTCTGCATCAAGAGTTTCTCCGCTATGGCTATTGTACTCGAGCAGAGTAGCCAGCCAGCTTGCCCGGGGAGCAGAAACGCTTCAAGTATAATGATCGAAGGAGCAGCATATTTGCAATCTCGCCATCCCAAAACGTCACATCAGATCGAGTGGCAGTGGAAGAATTCATCACCGGCAACTTGGGCGGGTAGGAATGGCTCCTCGATCGAGTCCAGACCGAGCCAAGCCAAAAGCATCACCGGGTTCGGATTGTTCTCTCGGCGATCCAGTCCGGGTTCGCATATGGTCCCTGACAGAAGAGGACCTTTCCTCTGTCCCGCCTGCGTACATTTGACACGTCGTTCCGTGGGCGTGGACAGGCGGCATTGGCGCATGATTTGCGTGTGGGCAAACAGGATCGGGCGAGGTATTTACTATCCGTGGGTTCGAAAAACTAGATTCGCTGGATGGGGACCGCCGAGTTTTGATTTCCGCGACAGAATTCGTGGGCAATTCGGCGTGCGCTGTTTTGGAAGAAGAGTAAAATGGTCTCCAACTCGCCAGCCCCGGCCTCGGTCATCAACTCACCATGGAGACGGACAAGATGGCGATTCTAGAGCGCGGCATCATCACTTGACGGCGTAAGAGGACTAGCTGTGACGGACGTGTCAATGGCTTGTGTGGTTGCATGTTGACGAATACACGATGCATGGACGGCGTCTGGTGGCTTTCGACCGTTTCCCTTAAGTTGGCACCGTGGAGGTTGGCTTAGTAACCAAGAGCTCTCTTACGACGACGCTCGCGCCAGGCGGCACCCGGCACCGAGGCCAGGAGTTTCAGGCCCCAGGCAGCAACTTTTTGCTAGTTGTGCAGAATGTACTGCAGGGCTTAGCAGCAGGCCTAACAGCCTAAAAATCAGGGCGTGGTGGGGATCCTGCGCACCTGGCAAAAAGTTGCTGCTGCGCCCCGAGCAATTCACGCCGGCGTGCGCCGAACCGCCGCCGCTCCAATCGACGCCGCATCAAGACTTCCAAGTTCCCACGAACCGACGCCGGATGGCATTTTTAGCCTTCAACGATGGATTCATCCGACCGCCACACCTCGGCAATGTGTCTTGGTGACGACCGTGCGACTTTAAATTCATTCGCATCTTCGGCTTCTGCTCTCTTGCCTCCGCTCATGTGCTCGACAACCATCGCCCCTCCGCCATCGTCGTCATGATCAGCTTCGGCCGGCGCAGGATTCTCGCCGCCCTGCTCGCCGCCTTCGTCGTGCTGACCGTCTGGCGAGCGCGGCAGCTCAGCGCGCCCAGCGGCGGCCCAGCCCCGGCAGAGCCCGTGACGGAAACCCCCAAGTACGCGCCGGAGGAGGACTACTTCTGGAGGACCATCGAGCACAACTTCCCCGTTGACCCGAGTCGAATGCGGCCCCTGCCGACCTCTGCCGCGGCGACCTTGCCGCCAGTCCAGGCCAGGTTCCCGCCGGAATCCGCAGAGCAGAGGGCGGTCCGTCTGGGCCGACGAGACGACGTCAAAGAGTCCTTCGTCAAGTCGTGGAACGCCTACAAGAAACACGCCTGGCTTCACGACGAGGTCGCCCCCGTGTCGGGCAGTTCCAAGGACCCCTTTGGCGGATGGGGCGCCACGCTCATCGACGCCCTCGACACCCTCTGGATCATGGGGCTCAAGGACGAGTTCGAGTACGCGGCGTACGACGTCGAGAAGAAGGCCCTCTTCCTCTCCACCGCGTCCAGCGAGATCAACGTGTTCGAGACGACGATCCGCTTCCTGGGCGGCCTGCTGTCGGCCTACGACCTGAGCGGCGACCGGCGGCTGCTCGCCAAGGCGCACAACGTCGGCGACATGCTCTACAAGGCCTTTGACACGCCCAACCACCTGCCCGTCGCGCGCTGGGACCTGCACGACGCCGCGCGCGGCAGCAAGCAAGAGGCCCAGGCTTCCTCGCTGCTGGCCGAGATCGGCTCGCTCGCCATGGAGTTCACGCGCCTCAGCCTCCTCACCGAGGACCCCAAGTACTACGACGCCGTCCAGCACATCAGCGAGCTGCTCGCCGCGTCCCAGGCCGAGACCAAGCTGCCGGGCATGTGGCCCGTCGTCGTCGACGCCCGGCGCGGCCACTTTGACGCGGGGAGCACCTACACCCTCGGCGGCATGGCGGACAGCGCCTACGAATACCTCCCCAAGATGATGGCCCTGCTCGGCCAGCAGGACGGCATCTACCGCGACATGTACACGCGGAGCATGGAGGCCGCCGACGAGCACCTCTTCTACCGCCCCATGACGCCCACCGGCGAGGACATCCTCTTCCCGGGCTTCGTCGACGTCGACGCCGACGACCCGTCGCGCAAGAGGACGCTCCGCCCCGCCTCGGGCCACCTCACCTGCTTCACGGGCGGCATGCTCGCCCTCGGCGCGAGGCTCACCTCCCGCGGCGACCACCTCTCGTGGGCGGACAAGCTCACCAACGGCTGCGTGTGGGCGTACGGGTCCTTCGCGACGGGCGTCATGCCCGAGACCTTTTACCTCACCCCCTGCGCCGGCAGGGACGCCTGCCCCTGGGACGCGACCAAGTGGCTGGCCGACGTGGCCAGCGCCCACGGCTCCGGGGACAAGGAGGCGCAGGCCATCGTCGCAAAGGAGCGCCTCCCCCAAGGCTTCTCCAGGATCATGGACGCGCGGTACATCCTGCGCCCCGAGGCCATCGAGAGCGTCTTCATCATGTACCGCGTCACCGGCGACAGGGCCTGGCAGGACAAGGCCTGGGACATGTGGAAGGCAATCGACAACCTGACGTCGACGAAGCTGGCCAACAGCGCCGTGCGCAGCATGAACCCCCCCGAGGGTGAGGAGGTGGAAATGGCCGACTCCATGGAGAGTTTCTGGCTCGGCGAGACCCTCAAGTACTTCTACCTGATATTTTCGGAGCCCGAGCTGATCAGCCTGGACGAGTGGGTGTTCAACACCGAGGCCCATCCGTTCAAGAGGTTGCGGTAGCACGTGTGACTCAGTCCTTTGGCCCGCCTCGGCGGCGGCTCATGGCTCAATCAAATCGCTTCATGGATTCTTGCAACGTGCCCCTCCCCTTCGCTATGCATTGCTATGGTAATAAATAGTCCCGCCGTAAAAAAAAGGGTGGCCAACGCCAAAAGTGAAAAAAGGAACCTCGCTGTGCTGCGAGGGTGATGCCATCTCATGACCCGCTGCCATGCCAGTCCTAACCCCTGCCCCTGCCCCGTCTTGCTCGTGAGCTTCAAATCTCCTTGTCCTTTCCCTTGACTCCATCCCTGTCCGCTGCGGCAGCGTCGTCATCAACCTGCTGGCCCGTGCTGTCGTGCTCCTTTACCGATTCCTCCGGGGTGGCTTCCTTTTCCCTCTTCCGCTCCAGCTTCTTGATGGCATCGCGGGTGAGCGCCTGTCTCTCCAGCAGCTCCACGACATCCTTTTTGCGCGTCTTTCTGTCCCCAAACATAATCACCAGCCCGGCCGTCAAATTACACGTGATGCTCACGCACAGAATCACCGTGGTGATGGCGAATGGACGGTGGTGATAGTCGATCCCCCAGGTTGTTGCGCCCAGCGAAATTTGCAGACACGAGTGGCAGTCCAGCAGGACGATGATGGCGATGAGGTGGCCGAGTGGGAAGGCGTGGTGGGTAAATGTCTCGTGCGGTTTGTAGAAACTGTGCGACTTGGAGAGCTTGGTTTGATGGTGTTGGAGGGATTTGCGCTGCTTGGGCGTAAGGTAGTCGTAGTCGAGGGAGTAGGTTTCGGATTTGGCGTCTTCAAGGTCGATTTCGGGGTTGTTGTCGCCGTCCATGGTGACGGGAGGTATGCCGTCGGCGTTGGAAGGTTGGTGCACGATTGGAAAGTCGTTGGATCGTGCTGTCTTTTGTTGCTCGTCTTGGGGGGGTGGAGGAGGAGGGGTGCTTGGTTTCTTTTCCGAGGGATCCGGGTTTTGCGCATCGGGCGTGGAATCGGTTCGTGCGAGTTCCTTGGCAGCCTTCTTCTTTGCGTTGGCAATCTTGCGGGAGTATCGTGCGATGAAGATCATGTGGTAAGTATCGACGGCTCGGAAGGGCGCCAGGCCGTCGCCCATGATGGCAAACAGCGCAACCAGGACGCTGTCGATGATGTGGATAGCGTAGACCTGTTGTTCGCCTACGTAGATCCATCCAATGAGAAACAGAACCCAGGCCAAACCAAACAGGGTAATCAGCGTCGCGTAGAGCGTCACGAAGAAACCCAGGGGCCGCCGAACGTATTGTCCGAATCCCTTCATCTGCCGCTTGAATCGGGACCGTCGTGAATGCAACATGTGGCGAACGTAATCATCTAGTTCCCACTTCTCGGCTGCCGACCAGCCTTCTAGCTTTCTTCCGTGGGGCAGCGCCGCATAGTGCGAGTCTGATAGTCGCGAGGTAATGGTATCTGTCCGTTGGAGGTAGGGTTTTTTGTCTTCTTCTTCTTCTTCTTCTTCTTCTTCTTCCCCCTTCTCCTCTGGTCCAGCGGCTTCTTCTTCCTCCTCTTCCTCTTCGCGAATTGTTGGCGCTTGCTCTGGTGGCTGAATGGGTTCCTTTGCTGAGGTTGGTCGTGGCATGGGCGCATCCGTCTGGGAGAGGACATATGTCGGCCGTCGATTCACCCAGCTTCCTAGGTCAGGGACAAAGAGAGAATTTTGCACGTTGGTCAGTGTTGACAGGGTCTGGACCTCGGGATCTGCATTCGAGATTAGTGACTCGGTCAAAAACCAGCTGCGAGTGGCGAGGCCAAGCGGCACCAGACATACCAATAATGTCCAACCAGTCCACAAGCTCATCGTTGTACTCGTCCGTTTCGCCCGAACCTACCCCCTCGGCCGGCGGCGCAGGCGCAGGAGCAGCTACAGACGCCCGTCTGAAACTCGGTTTCAATAGCCTCCCGACAATGCCCCTCCTCGGCTTTGCACTGTCAGCTTCATCAGCGGCGGCTTCCCCATCACTGTGCCTTCTATCAAGCGCCGGGTCATGCGGAGAGGCCACACCCGGACCCGAAGGCGACGTCCCTTCCAACCCCAACTCGGCCATGGTCGGTCGTGCTCCTTCCTCGGTCAGTCTGGGCAGCGCAATCTGCGGCTGCGCGCGGCGGAAGTTCCTCGCACCCCTGGCTGCCACGTCTCTCACGGGGGCTGGTGCCGGCTCGGGCTGCGAAGCACTCCGCGGTCTGGCTCTCCGTGGGGCCTCATCTCTTCCATTGCGTCCTCCTTTTTGCTGGGGAGAGGGTGCAGCATCTTGTATACTGGACGTAGACTGTGATAGACTAGGGGAGCTTCGTCGGATCCTAATGCTAGGTCGTCGCGAGCGGTCTGGAGCATGGGCGTCGAACGTTGCACCCCCGCCGCTGGGCCAGCCGTGGGAGGCTGTAGAGACTCGTGACCCTGGCAGAGGGGCCGAGCCGAGAGGACCGAAATACTCGTCGGCCGGGGCATCCAGCTCAGATGGTGTTGCTGGCCCGGCAAGGCTGGCAGCCGAGACGGCGGGAGCTCGGTTGCGGTCTGAGGAGGACTGGAGAGGGCGCGACTGAGACGGGCCAGCATTGAGATTCGAATCCATGGGGATTGGAACCGGTCGCTGCCGTCGAAACAGTGGCGGACAGACAATGAGGGGGCGCGGTAGAGAGGGAGACGCGTCCGATGCGGCTTGAGGAGCAGACGAGGTGTGCAAAGAAAACCAGGACAGCCCAACGTTAATAAGTGTTCAAATGCCGTGACGGAGTCGTGGACGCTGGACAGGGAACAGGGGGCAAAAGAGACTACAGCGGCACTTGCCATCGCTGCGGCGGGCGCTAATGGATACCGTTCAACCACTGTGTCCACTAAAAGCCCACTGTGAGCCCACTACGAGCCCACCGTACTAATAGACGCCAGGGGTCCTGAAGTACCGATTGGGGGGTCCGAGCGCCGTGACGTCAGTTGATTGATGTGGTACGTAGCTTCGGTGCTTTGTTTTGCCAAGGCTGGGTCATGGATGAAAAACCCAGTCACATCCCTTAGTGAGGCATGACAACTCGCTCGCAGGCATGATTCCGTACGTCAACCGGTTGGCCAGGACACGGACCGTCACTGGCACCCGCTTCAAAGTCGCGTCACATGCCTCGATTCACCGGTAACAATGGTAGAACCCGGCGCGCCCTTCAAACGCTCCCCGTGTCTTCCTGCATGCTCGAGTACGCTAGCTAAATCAATGCTCCAGGCAGTATTCCGTGATATATATATATATATATATATACATATATATAGACGATTAAATGCCGCAGAAAAAAACAAAATAAATGAAGCTGCCGCCTTCTTCCATGCTCATCGCTCCCGCTCCGAATTCGCAATCGCCGACTCGACAGCCTCTTGCAAATCAAAATGGAAATAAGGCCGGTTCAGTCCCTGGACGGCCACCAACTTTGCACTGCCCGGGTTCCGAGGCACGTCCTTGTCTGAGGGCTGTGATATGTCCGATGCGGCTTGTTCAACGTCATACTCGCGGACCGACTTCTTTTCGCCCATCTCAGCTGCCTCGGCCGCCCTGGACGCGCTGTCGGATCCTCCCAGGTCGGCAATGCTAAAGATGGTCTTCCAGTGCGCGGCGCCCTCTCCGGGAGCCGGCCTGGGAGACCGGAATCCAAAGCCGGCTGCCGCCAGCGCTCTCTTGGTCCATCGGTTCTCAATGTTGGCGAAATGCCAGTCCACCGCGTCGGGGGCGGCGTAGCGATCCAGCTGGTTGCGCACGTCGATCAAGGCTTGCGCGGCGGTCACGTCGATGTTGTTGACTGAGGAGAAGTCGAGTATGACGGCTTTCAGAGTTGGCCGCGTGTCAACCAGGTCAGCATCCTGGTTGCGCGGTGAACTGTCGTTCCAGGCGCGGTCCTGTTGTATGGTTAGTCACATCTTGCCAGCACACAACGGTTCCAGAGGCCAGCAAATGTGCGTTCAAACTGTAACAAAAGACGGCGTACGAACCCCTAACTTCCCCAGCAGCGTGGGGTCTGTCCGCCGGGTTTCCGCAAAGATGACTTCGGTGAGGTGGTTCAGATATCGGCTCGCGTTGGGGTAGTTGAAGCCTTCCGCGAATCGGTAAATGTAGACACCGGGATGAGGGCTCTTGACCACCACTCTGGGGTTGGATCCATCTTCGTGGTCAAGAGGCAGGAACCCCTTTCTCAGCGACTCTCCCGACTCTTCGGCAAAGGCAGAGTCGCCAGCCTGCTTCAGGTCCTGGCGGGCTGTCGCCGTGCGAATGCGGGCAACGCCGAGAACCCTGCCGCGGCTCAGGAACAGGCGCCAAACCAGCACGGCGGCAGAGACGGCCATGGTCGTGTAGATCCCATTTTCAATCGTCGTGAACACCGTCACCAGCACTCCAGCCAGGAATATGGGCACCTCCAACGGAGAGACTCGCCAAAAGTGGAAGATGACTTTTGGGGGGGTGATGACATCGCCCACGGCGTGGATGATGACGGCGGCAAGTGCGGCGTTGGGGATGTAGTAGAACACTGCAGGCAGCGCATACAAGGCCAGCAACACGACTAGAGCCGTAATCACACCGGCAAAGGGGGTCCGAACACCAGCCTTGGACTTGATGGCGGTTCTCGAGAAGGATCCAGTCGCAGGGTAAGCGCCAAGGAACGGGCCAAGCAGATTGGTAACACCGATGGCAACGAGCTCCTGCGACGGATCAATAACGTAGTTGTTGATGCGGCCAAAAGACTTGGAGATGGAGATGTGTTCAATGAGCATGACGATGACAGCAGCAGGGATCTCCGAGGCAAATGCTTGGATGATTGACACGTTCACAGCTGGAACAGCAGTATGTTGAAAGCCTAGCCAGCCATCATGTTAGTTTCTGACACAGTCAGTGCTCTCACGACCTATCAAAGGAGGGGGGGAGGCCTGCCGTTTGTCCATTACCTCGGGGTACGTCCTTGATGAGACTGAAGCTCGGCTTCTTCTTGTGGCTGACGTTGACACCGGCACTGATGGCAGTGTACAACAAGATGACGAAGACGGTGCGAAGAGTCGAGAGGAAGAAATACGTCTTGGCACGCTGGGGCTGCTTCTTGGACAGGAAGGAACAAGCTCCTCGAATCAGATACAACATCGACAGAGCCGTCAGACCGAGCGCGGCGTCCAGCTTGGTGGTTGGCAGGCCCTTCAAGCTATTGATAATGACCAGGTACGGCGCGTCTCTGGTATTGACGCCGCCGATGCCCATCAACTTGGGAACCTGGCCGGCGATGATGTTGACGGCAGATCCCGTCATGAAAGCGCAAATGGCCGGGAGCGAGATGAACTCGACAAGCCAGCCAAGGCGAGCGAGCCCGAGGAAAAGAATGATGGCTCCCGTGATGATGGCAAGCGCAGATGCGACAACGTGGCCGGGAACGTTGGGGAGTTCATCCTTGGCTTTGAGGACGATATTTCCAGTAACCTGAGACATGACGGCGACGGGCTGTGCGCGACACGACGTGTTAGCATTCGCGATGCATCCAACGCAACGTGTAGTTTTGCGCCGTGATTTCCCAAACTCACACCGATGGTGATGTCTTTTGAAGTAGCAAAGAACCAATAGATTAAGACTCCCATGAAGGACGTGTACAGTCCATATTCAACATCGAGTTGAGCCAGCTGGGCATATGCCATTCCCTGGGGAACGACAACAGCGCCGACGGTAATGCCTGAATGATGATTAAATTTAATGCCGCGCCATGGCCACGGCCCGATAAGCTTCAGGACCAGACAGCAAAGGAGCAGCTCACCCGCAACGAGGTCGCCAATCAGCCAAGTCAGATTGTACTTGCCGATCCAGCGAACAAAAGGGAACAGATTGACCAAGTAATCGACCAGACCTCGGAACGAGGGCGTTACCTCGGCAAGGTATTCCGCGACGGTGGGCTCTTCCTCGATGAACAGATCCGTGTTCGATATTGACGGGACGTCGTCATCTCGATTATCGGAGTCGTAGCCTACGGCCTTGGCCAGACGGCCCTTGATGAGTGGCGTGGACGGCATGACGACGCGGGTCAAGGACTGGGGCTCCCAGGATCGTGGGCGAGACGAGCAGTTGGCCGAGGGAATGAAAATCCCGAGTCGGCTGCAGAGTGCGGCGGACGCGGAGAAGCCAACAATTTGATGTCTGTTTGGGCGGACAAGATGATACGACAGACAGCCTTGTGACGGCAACAAGAAGGCGGCTCAGCCCAGCACGAGGTGGCAGTGGTGCGGAAGGAACCTTGGATCTGACGGGAGGCTGTGCTCGTTTTTCCCATTTAATCCACCACGGGCAAGCGCCAAGTGAGAATGAATGAGACTGCAACAGATATCTGGACCGGCAGCCTGGCGAGGAGGCATGGTCTCGCCATCGCGTGGTCGGACTCACTCGCAGCAACGAGGGCCAACTCTATCTCGATCATGACACGGGTCGCCGGGCCGCGGCCGAAGACTTTTATTTAAGCTCGGATTGCGTGCTAGCATTGGCATTTGGGCGCCAGTTTTGGTTTCCAGAAACGGAGAAGCTGGGATCGCGTGCTGGCAAGGAAGACTGGATGAGCCAATATGCGCACGACATCATCATTCGCCTGGCCCGCCAAACCCGCATAAAAATGCCCACATGGCAAAC
Source organism: Metarhizium album ARSEF 1941 (assembly GCF_000804445.1). Classification (NCBI taxonomy): domain Eukaryota; kingdom Fungi; phylum Ascomycota; class Sordariomycetes; order Hypocreales; family Clavicipitaceae; genus Metarhizium; species Metarhizium album. The sequence goes on from NW_024467601.1 coordinate 82,713, forward strand.
GCTCCGCACAGACCGAGGGGGTAGCGTCCAGCCACGGCCGTGTTTCAACTCCAGTTCGCTGATTGATAGTACGTACGTAGTCGCTATCGCCGCCGAGATTTGGGACACGAGAGGCACGTGGAGGTCGAACCGTCGCAGTCGTCGCCGTGTGCCTCGAGAAAACGCCAAAAGAATGCAGGCAGGCAGCCTTGCCCGCTCCTCGGCCCTTTCCACGCACGTCTGGGACAATGCTCTTCCTGCTGAACTGGCTCAGCTGCCTTGTCTGAAACCGAGAGGGGTCGACTGGTCTCGGCTCGGTCGGCGTACCACAGCGTTCCAGTCTCTAGCTTTTCCCGAGGAGCTGAACAGCGTGGCCCTCACAGATGCTTGAGATATTTTTCATCCTCTTCTTGATACACGACTTGATAAGTGATGATGGCTTTGGAACGGAGGTGGGGGATTACGTCGTGCGTCGTGCGTCGCGCGCATGCTCGACGGGCGACGAATCCCAAAAAAGCACACCGAGCTGGCCAAGGCCAGTCACGGCTCACGCAACGCCCACATGCCCCCGTTATCGTATATAACGGGGACCTTGGTCCTCTTAGCATAATAACTAACTAGTTAAACACTAGACCAGACCAAAATAAACACTAGACCAGAACCAACGTTGACATAAACAACAAACTTGGATTCAGCTTTTTAGACATGATTCGTTTTCACAGGGAGAATGCAGCGTGATGTTGCGGCGTCGTTTATTGAAGTAAAAACCCGCCAGTGTATTGAAGTACTCAAGCAGCCAGCTAAGCACTTGGTAGCACTACTCCGTATCTGAATCGAAAACACGACGATACAGGTTCCAGACAAGGGGGGAATGAAACGCTCCTCCATCGAATGCAGCTCATCTCAAAGCTAAAGCTACCTGCTACCTGTTGACCTGCAAGGTTCCAATCAACTCCAACTCGGAGTATCATTTTCCCACGGGCCATGGGCCATGGCCATGGCTGTTCACGACGTCGCCTGTCGGCCTTCAGCTCGCCTAGAACATGGCTTCCTGTCGCGTTCCGCCCAACTTTGGCGCCGCCGTTGTTACAATTCACGATGTCCATCAAGGGCCGATAAAGGCACTCTGCTCTGGTCTGCTCCGCGGTCTGCTCTCCGCAGGGCACGCCTCCACCGTCTGTATCGCGCTCGCTGTCCACGCAATGCTGTTTGATTCTGCCCGCCGTCTTGCCCACCGATTTGGCCATGCAACCAATAGCCGCGGTAGAATTCTTCTTTTGAAATAAATTGCCAGCTATACAGCCGAAGGTCAACTTCTGTGCAACAGCTCCCCGTGAGAAAATGGCCAAGACCGACTCGGCGAGAAGAAGCCAACAAGCACGCCGGTCTTCATGATGAGACCATGTTCAAGGAGATGTTGTAAAGTAGCAGTCTTGAGTGGTGCCGGTAGTTGGTGGATGGTAGCCACGCGCGTGCAGCATCCTCCTGTATCGTGAGTCCTCCGAGTTTCTTTGCGAAACGATCCGTCAACCTCCCATGCAGCTGCGTCTACGACTCGCCCAGCCCCGAGTCATGCTCGTACCCAAGAGGACGCGTGCAAAGCTGCCATTCACGTCTCGTGGTTGGCAAGACAAGCCTTGGATACGGAATTTTGTTGCCAGGGTGTCAAGAGTCCTGGCGGCAGCAAATGCATCATCGTCGCATTTAATTTATGTGCCACAGCCAACGAGGCGCAGCAAAACGGCCAGGTACTGCATGGTAGTATGTACGGAGTACTACTAGTACAAACCCCCCTCCCACGGCATTGTATTCTTTTTTAAGCACCCACGGCGTGGGGTCACGATCTTGGCCGGCTCGTATGCAGGGGTCTCTCGGTAATTCGCCGGATTTGAGCCCCCAAGTTCACTTCAACGACCCACCAGCCATGGGCCATGGTCATGAACGTGCCGCATAATGGATTGTGGCGCTCACTATGAGGCAAGGCGAAAACACACAGTTATTTCCTCAACTTTGATGGTTGACAGTTTCTTCTGTACATGTTTATTTAATCAAGCTGTGTAGTACAATTTGTATTTCTGGGTTACAAGTCCCGTGTAATCGGCAGACCGGTCAGGGATCAACGACCCGCAAACAGAAAGCGGTGCCGTCAAGGTGAACCCTCGCGTGATATTCCGAGCCTTTGCAACCGTGACCAGTACATCCGGTTATCCCTGTTTAATCTATGAGAATATGGAAAAAGAGACGCTGACGGGTGGTAAATGCGGCGGGTATATGGCATTTAAAGCAGGGCAAAAGAGCCAGCAACGACAGCCAAAGCCAAGTAGACCGCGCCAGAAAACTTCTCAACGGTAGAAGATGCCCCCTTGGCCGTTGTGGAAGCAGCACCGCCAGCACCAGCGGTGCTCGAACCAGAGTCAGCGTTGGTCTTTGAACCGCCAGAGGTACCTGAGCCGTTGGAATGGTCAGAGCCAGGGCTGCCGGCGCCGCCGGTAGACGTAGGCTTGGAAGAACCACTGGCAGTAAAGCTGGCAGTGCTGTCAGCACTAGAGGAATTGCTGGAAGCTCGAGCCTTGGACTTGAAGGTCTTGGGGCAGGTCAGGTCGAAGAGAGGCTTGGTGGAGAGGTCTTTGGTGATGGCGAACTTGACCTTGTTGTCGGGGTTGGAATCGCGAATGTTGTACCAGAAAGTAGGCACTTTGTTGAATAGCTGACGGCAGCCAACTTCGTCCCAGTATGTTTTTGCGTTCTCAACAGATGGAACAGCCTGATCCCAATTAGGCCCGGTGGTTGGCCATCCGGTCTCAGTCACCCATACAGGCTTGCCGCCGACAGCAGCAATGGTAGCTTCATAGGCGCGATCAAATAGGCTTCCAGCATTGTCGATGCCGTTGGATTTCCCATTTTCGTAGAAAGGATATTCGTCCACCCCCACCCAGTCCAGGGCGTCGATAACCATCTTGGCGGAGGTATTGGTCCATGAATCCCAAGTGTCCACGTGGCCCACGGGGACCTTGCCCAAGGCACTGTCCTTGAACGCTTTCTTGTACGTCTCGATGAACTTGACAATGGTGGCAGGGGAATTGCCGACGCCGGCCTTGTTCTTGTTACCTGTGACTGAATCCCGATACAAATCTTCTGAGCCAATGGAAATTCCTATCACGGTATCCGTGAACTTGGTGCCGTACTTCGTCTCAGCCTTGTGCAGGGCACTGATCTCCTTGTCGATGTTGTCGGTGCCCGAGGCCCAGACACCCAGGAGCAACTTGGTCCCGGTTTCAATGGCGGCCTCGAAAGCCTCGATGGGGTCGTCCTGTGAGTAGGCCTGAATGTTGGTGTAGAGGCGGACAGCGTTGAAGGTCCCAGGGGCGCCAGTGAGGCCCTGGGCGGCCTTCATCTCGTCAACGAAGTCCTTCTTGAACTTGGCAGATCGGTCGGCAAGGGTTGCTCCCGAGTTGAAACCGAGGTAGTTGGATGCGGCCGAGGCACCCATGGCCATGAAGCCAGTGAGGACAGTAGTTGGCAGATGCATTGTGAGCTGGTCTTTTTCTTAAAAAAAAAATTCGACAATATCCCTTCTTTTTGCTGGGGGGAGCGAGGAAGCCCAGCACGATCCGATCGAAATGACAAAAGTGAGACTGGTCGAGATTCAAGGAGTGATTTCCCAAGTTCTTGAATGATTGTGTTGCGGAATCTAAAGTGTCATTAAGAAGGGACTATGAGGCAAAGATGGAGCGAAAAAACAAAAAGAATGACGCGGAAAGAAGGAGTCAAGGAGTAAGAAAGAAACGGCACCTTGTTGTACTCATGTGAAGGATAAATGAAGGGAAAAGGAGAAAGGAACCGGCTGGTGCACCCGTCCAGAGTAAGGCGGTCAATCTAGATTGCAACCCTTGTGCACAGGGTACAAGGGGTCAGGCGAATGACTGCGCCGGTACGAAGCACAGAGCACCCAGGCAGCTGCTGTTTTGCTGCCAGACGGGACAATGGTGATGCACTGGGCTAGCCCCATGGCCCACAAATTACCGAGTCTGTACTTGGTGTTTACTCCAGCGATTGCACGGGGTATCGGCGGGTGTGGAGAGGGCTAAGATGAACTGAGGGGTGCCTGAGGGTTGGCTTCTCTCCTGTCTTTTCCCCTTATTACCTGGTACTTACTTACTTAAGTACCTTAAGTACTTAAGTAGGTAAGTACCTAGGTACTTAAGTGCTAGTACTCGAGTACTTACTTAAGTACCTTAAGTCAGGTAGGTACCTAGGTAGTTTTTACCAGTAACGCTTACACGCAGCGGCCTGTGAGGCCAGTCGTTAACAACTACGGAGTAGCGGCAATCCCACGCAGCGAATACTAATAACAAACGTCCAGCCGCCCCAATTCCCGTCGAGTCCACCCCCTGGCAGGCAGCCAGCCCCCACTTCCTAGCAGAAAGGATGGCGCTCATTCCCCCAACTGGCGGTACAGCACACGCTCCCCCCGGGGGCCAGGGGCACAACAGCAAGAGCTTGGTCGGTCATAGTTGATTGTCGATTGGTAAGTCAACATCTAGCCGGAAATGCACAATTTGGCGCACCAGGCATCAATCACGTTTGTTAGAGGTCCCAATTGCGGCCTGGAGTTAATGGGATGTCGTAAATGACATGACGGAAGGTAATGCTCTGCACTGCAATTACTAAGTTGTTTTTTTCTGTTGACCCTATTCTTATGGGCTTGTAACTTGGGCCGTGTTGTGCTCCACTATCTTACCCTCCTCTTTAGGCGATTTTGGTGGGGAACCCCTCGGTCCAGCGCCGAAAAGTGGGGAAGTTCTCAGGTCAGCTCCCAGGGCACCAACGAACGGACGACGGGCAGCTCCCTTGGAAGGCACAAGCTAGGGTCACAGTTGGCGACATTTTGTACGGAAGGTGGAGCTTCCCTAGGCGCGCGCTCCGGACACCTACCATCACCGTAGGTACACTTGTCGGTTTTTATTTTTATTTATTTGTATTAATCATTTTAAAAACCCTAGTGAAAAGCATAAGTAAAAAGTGGTGAGCAACCTTCTTTTGCTTTTTTAGTGCTGCTATTTCTGAAAAAAAAAATACTAAAGCAAGTCTTGCTGTGGCAAAAATGCGAAAAAAGTAAAGCTGCATGTACGACCTCCTTCCTCCTGCCTTGTTCCTTCCCCCTCTTCCCTCCTCGTGTCGGCCCTCGGGTATCAGTGATCACCACCTCTCGAGTCGTCACGTGGTCATCATTGTATCGCCCTTACTTCGAGAAATCCTCGAGGTTTGGTATTCGTACCTCCAAACAGCCTGATCCGGTCGTCTGGCTGCGATTTGGTTTTGTAACCAACTCCTGACGCTCCAAGATATGCCTTTCTACCCTCCGTCATGGGTTCCTCAGCTTCCCGAAATTCCTGACTCCATCTCATTGGAAACATTCATGTTCGACAAGCGATACGGTCGCCACCCAGTGCATCAGTCTCGCGCTCCGTTCACAGATGGACTCACCGGCAGGGCCTATAGTATTTTGGACGTGAAAGAGCGTGTTGACTTTCTCTCACGTGCTCTATCCAAGGAGCTCAGCTTCAAAACTCAACAAGGCTCAGAGTGGGACAAGGTGGTTGCATGCTTTAGTCTTAACTGCATTGACTATTTAACCCTGGCCTGGGCTGTCCATCGACTTGGAGGCATCTTAACCTGCGTAAACGCCTCGTACAATGCCGGCGAACTGAGGTTTCAATTGAAGGATTCCGGGGCCAAGGCCGTCTTCACCTGCCTCCCCCTACTCAAGACAACAATGGAAGCAGTGGAGGGAATCGGCATCCCCAGGCTTCGAATTTTCCTCCACGAACTCGCTTCGAGCATTACATCCGGCCTCTGCAACCCTGGCCTACAAACAACAGACGACTTGATCAGAGCGGGTGCCAAATTGCCTTCTTTCAAGCCTGCCGACTCAGATTGGAGGAAGGGAGATGGCGCGAAGCGGATTGCATTCCTTTGCTACAGCAGCGGAACTTCTGGTCTCCCCAAGGGCGTCATGATATCGCACAGAAACGTCATTGCTAATACCATTCAGTTCGTTGTTCATGGAATGCCGAACCGAGAGGCCATTAAGAAACAGCTCGGTGGGGGAGACTACACGGAGAGCTGCCTAGGGCTCCTGCCAATGTCGCATATTTACGGCCTGGTCGTTGTTTGCCATGTTGGTCCTTATCGAGGAGACGGAGTTGTCGTTCTTCCCCGATATGATTTCAAGCTTTTACTCCAGACTATTCAGGACTTCAAGATAGAAATGTTGTATCTCGTCCCGCCCATGATTCTTCATATGACAAAGCAAGCCGACATCGTCAAGCAATTTGACATGTCGTCGGTCCGGGCAGCCTTCACGGGAGCCGCGCCCCTAAGGGAGGATACAGCGAAGGACTTTCTAAGGGTCCTCCCCAACGTTGTGCTTCTCCAGGGTTACGGACTCACAGAGACCTCGACAGTTGTCTGCAAAACTGTGCCCGAGGATATCTATTTGGGAGGATCTGGCTCACTCCTACCTGGATATGTCGCCCGGATCGTTACTCCCGAGGGTGAAGAGGTGGAAGAGTACAACAAGACTGGTGAGCTTTGGGTACATTCTCCGTCTGTTGTTGTCGGATATCTCAACAACAAAAAGGCCACTGATGAGACGTTTGTGATTGCTGACGACGGGTTGCGATACATGAGAACGGGGGATGAGGCACTCGTGATGAAGAGTCAAGAGGGCAACGAGCACATTTTCATTACGGACAGAATCAAGGAGTAGGTCGAAGATGACGCGCTTTGCACTACACTGACTGATCTAACTGCATTCTCAGGTTAATCAAAGTCAAGGGGCATCAGGTTGCCCCAGCCGAGCTGGAAGGCCATCTTCTGACGCATCCCGCTGTGAATGACTGTGCAGTTATTGCAGTCCCTGCTGAACGAGAAGGGGAAGTACCAAAAGCCTTCGTTGTGAAAAAGCCTGGCGTCAAAGGGGTCGATGGTGACATCATTGAGAGCATCAAGAAGCATGTTGCCGATCATAAGAGTGATTACAAGCGACTGAGAGGTGGTGTAGAATTCGTTGATGCGGTACCGAGAAATCCCAGCGGGAAGATCTTGAGACGTCTGATCAGAGACACAGAACTGGCCAAAGCAAAGCGCGGGCAGGCCAAGATTTAAGTTTGTGGACGTGTCCGAGCAAAGGTTTGTTAGACTGCAGCAGCGGCAGTTCATGTATTTGCTACTTGAAACTTGCAATTTCCTCTTCCATGGTCTGATGCGGGACTGGACTCCTGCTGAGGTACAAGGCCCGGTCGTCCTGCTCACATCGTCGGGCTTGCGCTATCTTATTAAACTGTCGACACAGCCCCTAATTCTTCCGTTGCTCTGAAGACAAATGTCATACCGAGAACGAATTTGGTGTAACAACGACCGACGAGTTGCCGGGCATTCCGGGCTAACACGTGAAATGAACAAGGATAGGGCATGTATCATGACAAGCGTTCAATGAGGAGTTACGGTTGCCACCTCGGCCTCATCGACGTCGCAATTCCTCCCGAGAACTTACCGGCCACATTCTATAAGCTGAAACATGCCCTCAACAGCCCTCAGATTTGCCGATCATGCTGCTGGGAAGCGCTTGAACAAACGCGGCCACTTGGACGGCTACCAGCCGTGCCAACGCCAGTCAATTTGGCGTCGACGAATACCGTCGTGACAACTTCATTGACTGTCTACTGCCGTCTTCATTATGCGCTCAGCTTGGCTGCTGCGCAACCTCACAAGGCGTGGTAAGCTCCAGTCTGCCTTGCATCTGCCTCGCAAGCTGCTCACGCTACACTTGAAGTCTCGCCTACTCAAGTATATATAGCCTGCGTGCTGGCTTGAACTTTGTAGTCGTGAGCACAAACGACAACGGCAGTGCGGCAACACGACTCCATTCCTTCTCTCTCGCCGATGATTGTACAAGGCACTTGGGTACAGGTGCCAAACGAAGCCACTCGTCAGGCACTGCGTTTTGTTTGACCGAAGCAACGGAGCACAGGTATAAATGACAGCTACTGTCCTCCGCATCTTCAGGCTATTAACGTTACTACATCAATCGTCAACCTTGTTCTGCCGCCTGCCCTCCGCAAGACATGGCGACACCAGCTCAGGCATATACTGCTAATGAAGCCACAAATGCACGCATTCCTTACCGAGTGACAGTGACCCTCATTTCCAGGGGAACTAGGAGTGAATCGTGTTGCGTACCACGTATTCCAATCTTTTACAGGCATGAATCCTCAGCACTCAAGTCGTCCTTCGCCCATTCTGTCTTCGCGCCGCCTAGGCACCAGCCTCCAGCCGTGTCTTGAATCGAAGCATCAGCGGGCCCTTGTCCCAGATAATGAAGTTTCTCTGTTTCATGTGCCAATCATCTTGCCCTTCGAGTACCTCGAAGTCAAACCGGTACAGCATGCGGCTGATGACGACGCGCAGCTCGTTCATGGCAAGATTCTTGCCAATGCAATCTCTAGAGCCATGGCTGAATGGCCTGAATACTGCGTGATTGTCGTCTTTGAAACGCTCGTCGTAGAGTGGATGAGAGGGTGCCAGCCATCGCTCTGGAACGAAGGACTCTGGGTCTTTGAAGTGCCTGGGGTTGCGGAACGTTGCCCACTGGTAGACGGAAACCAATGTCTGAAACATTGTCAGTACTATATTATGAGGCAAACCGTACACGGAAGCAAAGCCGGAGATGCAGAGTCATTGGCTTACATTGGGAGGTATATAAGTTCCCTCGATAAAGTCGCCGGGGGAGACGCGAGCACTTGTTTCTGCGGCAGGCGGGTAAACTCGGAGAACCTCATTGATGCAAGCTTGCAGGTACTCAAGGCGTGAAGCATTTTGCATTGTAATTTTCCCCTCTGAGTTGAAAGCCGTTCGAATTTCCTTGGTCAACTCGGCGTATATCTGGGGATGCTTGTCCAGGTAGAAGCAGAACCCAGAGAGCGCCGACGCCGTGGTCTCGCTGCCGGCAAGAACAAGAGTGGCAGACGTCTCGAGGATTTCTTCCTCCGACATGCCAACCTGTCCATCCCTGTTCTTGCGAAGCATGTACGTCATGAAGTCCCTGCGGCCGCTGGGGGTGTCCTGGCCCAGCGCCATCCTCCGACGCGCCTTGTCCTTGGCGTGATTTCTCGAAGAATGCTGCTTTGTGCCAAACTTGCCGTTGAACATGGACAGAACCAATCTCAAGAGGGGGAAATGGGAAAAAAATCGCCGAATCATGACAAAGCGGACGCTCTCAAAGATGGACCTGACCCAAGGATGCACAGCGTGGTTTTCTAAGCTTGAAAAGGACTCGGATAAAGCCAGGTCACCGATTATATCGAACGTCGTGCAATTCATCCACTTGACCCCATTTACGACTTCCGCCTTATCAGCGCGGGTTTGCAGGCGCTCGAGGAGCAGGCCGACGTATTCCTGGATGACGTGTTCTTGCTCGGCGAGGTTGGCGTCGCTGAATGCATGGTTCAACTGGCGACGCTGGCGTCGGTGAATCTCTCTAGGAGCTACGATGATACTGTCCGCCTTGGCCTCGTGGGTGACGGGCATCTTTTCATATTCGGACTGGTCGGCTTTCCTGTGTCCAAACACTTGCGGCCAACCAATCTCGCCATCGACCATGATGTGATTGGGACCGATTCGAACGATGGGGCCATATTTCCGATGCAGTTCTGTGGTCCGGAAGATCCATCGCCCCTTGATGTAGCTCTGGTATAGGTAGGGGAGGTAAAAGATAGAGAAGAGGACAGGACCTGGGTACCCGGACAGCGGATGGAACCAAAAGCGGTATACGGCTTGCGCGATGTGAAAGGCAACGAACTGGCACAAGGTGGTTTCATGTAAGTGGCGAGACCGGACAATGCAGATGACCAGAGAAGAGAAGAGGTCAAATGTACCATAGAAGCAACCAGGGTCACCAGAGGGACAAAGTGTGTTTTGTCCCATTCGATGGGGATGGCAGTCAAGCTGCCCTTGACGGCAAAGACATCACTTGTGGACATACTGAGAAGCAGGACGTGATGCGCAACACAATGCCTCTGGAGCGATGAACGGACGACCGGGTTGCTTTTATGTCCGAGTCGGGCCGGAAGCCAGAATAGACTACTGACAGGCAGGGTGGGTGATATTCTCCCCTCAGCTCACTGTCAGATATCTCATAACCCAGTCGGTAAAAAAAGGCCCAGTACTCCGCGGGCCTGCCCGTGGTCTCGCCCGCATCGAGCTGCCGTCCGGACCGAGATGCGCGTGCTGCTGTGTGGCAATTGCACTTCGGACTTTTTGCCGGGTTACGAGATTTCCCAACAAGTCTCCATAATGGTTTACGCTCCTGGGCGAAGACTTGAGTATGAGACGGGTGTTCGGTGTACGACCAACTTTCGCAACACCAGGAATGAGAGTCAGAGTGACGTAGTATTCGGTGTTCACCTCATGGCCGATGGGCCGATTCGAGTCCTGTTCTGATGGCAGGCCGGCGCCCGTGAAGCTGCTGACGAGCAAGTCTTCCAAAGGTAAACACGTCTTGCAGTGAATTGAGGAAAGCACCAGGATTGACTGGCAGGATACTCCGTACAGGCAGCGGGATGCTAACTGCCTCTTCTTGAATCAAGCCAGGGATCGGGGATTAATGAAGTCCCCGGAGGCGGGTAAACCAGCCACCTTTTTGTTTCAGTGCCTCCAGTCCCTCCACAACTTGCTGCGGCGTACGGAGCACTCAGGTCTGGCCCTCATGCATGCTTACCCGACGATGTTGCGGCGTCTTGATTGCCAACGGCTACGGAGTAGTACCGTTTAGGCCATACAGAATATATCAGGCGCTACCCTACCGTCGAGGGATCTTATTCACTAGACATGATATGTGATGGGTCCTCGGGATGTCTTTCGCAGACGGTGTGCAGAGTCCGCGGGTTTCGGCCCAAGACTTTTCTCGGCTCCGATACGAGGCGAACCATGGTCCGCGTCAGCGCATCGTCAGCGCATGGACACATCATAACTTGAACCGGGAGACTAACCTTGGAGGCACACATGCAACAAGACCAGCATATATTAGGGCACTACGCACTAGTAGAGACGGATCATTGACGTCCCCGTCTCTGTTCTCGAGGCCAGGGCATTTCTTTTTGGTGCCGGCGAAGATAGCTCGCTGAGGAGGGTAGAGTCGAGCTGTGGCTTGATGGTAAGTCCCGATTGTCTCAGCTCAGTAAATTCTCTCCGTAGTTTGAGCTGTGGACGTACTCTGGATTCCAAAGCGAGAGACTTTGCTTAGTGCTGTGATGACGCACCGTTGTTCTTGGTGTTTGTCACTGAAGCGCAGGCCTGCAATCAACGTCTTCCAGCAAAGCCTTTCAATTGTTGGGATATTTCTAAGCATGACAGAAAGAAGGGCAAGTCCCAGATTAGCTTCTTCGGGACTAGCGACACTTCCCGTAAATCTGAGCATCGCCTTGATCGGAACCGGAACTGTCAAGGCCGACAAAATCCAGGCCAGTTACAGGCAACATGTGGGTAAGAGAACTTATATCGATGGGACTCCAGTGTGTTCTTGTAGGTATATCGATGCAGCAGTTCAACTCCAAGCTTGATGATGAACATTTTGCGGACTTGACTTGACTCTTCACGTCAAATGTGAAGGAAGACCAGGAGTCCAGGGCTTTTGTTCCTGTGCGTGGGAGGCGCTCCAAAGCGGAAGGAGCGACCCCATGCCGGGGGATTTCCGCACATTGGCGTGCCATCAACCCCGCCATCGACGTCGGTTTGCGGCGGCTACTCGGGCGGCGCGACAGGCGGAACAGAGGAAAGAGCTTCCGGTGCTGGAACAAGCTCAAAACCGTTGTTGCGGCCAAACAACTTTTTCGTCTTCTTTGAATAGAAGAACCTTTGCATCTAATCTCCGTCTCAACTCCATCCATCCTTTCGTCCCGAACAGTGTCCGGTCTTGCGGCTGCCATTACACATTTTACCATGTCGTGGCTCAACATCTCCCCCGACTCTCATTTCTCCGTTGCCAACATTCCCTTTGGCATCATTTCCACCGCAAGCGACGCGACAAGGCGCCCGGCCGTTGCTATCGGCGACTATGCTTTAGATCTCAAGGAATTTGCCAGCGGTGGCGGTTTCTCTGCCTCTCCCGACATCCAGAAGCACCAAGACGTTTTCTCGGCCCAGACTCTCAATAACTTTGCTGCTCTGGGCCGATCTTTCCATCGCTCAACTCGCGAGTACCTCCAGTCCATCTTCAGTGCAAACACCGAGAGCCCCCAAATTCTCAAGGACAATGAACAGCTCAAGCAAGCTGCGCTTTTGAAGCGCGCTGATGTTCAGAACCACCTCCCTCTCAGCATCGGCGACTACACCGATTTCTACGCCGGCAAGAACCACGCATACAATGTTGGCGTTTTGTTCCGTGGTCCGGACAATGCTCTGCAGCCCAACTATACTCATCTTCCTGTTGCGTACCACGGCCGCGCCAGTAGTGTGGTCGTCTCCGGCACTCCCCTCCGCCGACCTTGGGGACAGATTCTCAAGGACCCCAAGGCCGAGCCCAAGATCCCTACTCTGTCGCCCTGTCAGCGACTGGATCTGGAGCTTGAAATGGGCATGTTCATCTGTCGCGAAAACAAGCTGGGCAACCCGATCCCTGTCGACCAGGCTGAGGACTACATCTTCGGCTACGTCTTGATGAACGACTGGAGTGCCAGAGACATCCAGGCCTGGGAGTACATTCCCCTCGGTCCTTTTACAGCCAAGAACATGGGCACGACAATCAGCGCCTGGGTAGTCTTGGCTGACGCTCTTAATAATTCAAGGACGGCTGGCATCCCTAACGATACTCCTCTTCTGCCTTACCTCCAGGAGAAGAAGAAGGACAACTGCCTCAATATCCATCTAGAGGTTGACGTGACCAGTAAGTGCATTCGATACCCGCCCGCTCGCAGTTGAGTTCTCTTCTAACCCCTCACAGCTGCAAAGGGCAACAAGACCACCATCTCCAAGTCCAACTCCAAGAATCTGCTGTGGTCCTGGCCACAGATGATTGCTCACCACACCATAACCGGTTGTAACTTGCGTCCTGGCGACCTTTTGGGTTCAGGAACCATCACGGGGGACAAGCCCGGCAGCGAGGGCAGTATCCTGGAGCAATCACAAGGCGGCAAGGTTCCTGTCAAGCTCCAAGGCGGAGAGGAGCGCAAGTTCTTTCAGGACGGAGATACTGTAACTATCCGAGGATGGGCTGGTGAACAAGGCGCCTTGATCGGATTTGGTGAGGTGTCTGGCACCATCCTGCCAGCCCTGCCTCTGTTTTGAATATTTGCGTGATGTTTATGAAACGTGTGCAGATTAGTTGGTCGGCTCTGAATCACAGGGTAGAAGCAAGAATCGCCGAGGACCGCATTGATTCATCAATTCGCGTGATGCAACTCGTATTATTATGCCTTTTTTTTTTCATACCCTTACTCCTTTCTCAATTCTTCTGGGCAATCAGGCTGTACGAAGTAATGAGCCTTTTGCACCGCTGGGTGCGCACTCAAGTTGTCAAAGATTTTAGAAATCGTCGGAAACTGCGACAGGTCGACGCCGTAGCGTTGGGCATTCCAAAGGGCCGGCATCAGACTCGCATCCGCCATTGTAACATCGTCGCCCAAGGAATACTTGCCCGCCGAGTCCTTGGCAACGGCCTCGTATGCCGCCAGTCCATCGCCCATGAGATCCCTGTTCCACTCCTCCGCGTCGCCGCCCAAAGCCCTCACTCTCCGCATGATTCTCAAATTCGTGACGGGCTGCACATCCGCGGCGATGACCTGACACAGCGCCCGCACAGTGGCGCGACCCTTGGCATCGCTTGTCGGTGGCAGGGCCGGCACCAGGGGGTGTACTTCTTCGAGATATTCGAGCGCGGCTACAGACTGGCCAATTTTGAAGCCTGCATCCGGGGCGCGATTGGAGATGAGAAGGGGGACCGACGCAGATGGGTTGAGAGCTTTGTGCTCGGGCGACAGTTGCTCGCCTTTGAGAAGATTGACGGTGATTTGGTCGTAGGAGATGTTTTTGAGGTTGAGGATGATGCGGAGGCGAGCGGAGCACGAGGAGCGGTAGTAGGCGTAGAGAGTGTAGTCGGGCATTTCAGGCGATGATGTTGATCACGTTCTTTCGTTCTTTCTTTCTTCTTTCCTTCTTTCTTTCTTCTTTCCTTCCCGTCGTTGCTGTGTTGGACTCTACTCTTGTTCTGATTCCTGAAGGATGGATGCCCCGCGTCACCAGCTTAACAGCTTCATGGGCGAGTGAGAGCCGTTTCTAGCCTTGGGCCCGGGGTGTCGGCCAATCAGGGTGGGCTGTTGGCTGCCGAAAACGCGGAAAATGTCCCGGCAGCTGGCGCCGAATTTCGAAGTGGAAGACCTGTTTGACGCCTCTGGGCTCGAACTTGGACCGTAACATGCCTTCATTCCTCTGCGTCGTGATCAGCAATGTCTGGTGCGATTGGACTCCTGTCTCGACACAAAGCTGCGTCTCTGGTTGTCCCCTGAGATCCACGTCTCGGTATACACGACAGGTGGAAGCCAAACACCCATCAATGGCCAGGCCAGCGCACGGCCATCATCGATCGACTTTGGTGACGCGACTTGATAAAACTCCGCCAAAAGGCACGTCAGCTCATCGCGACAAGGGCGGCTAGTAGGCATTCGGCTAATAGAGCTCAAGCCGAACGGCATTGACGAATTCACCGCCCACAGAGCGCCAGCCCCTGCCAGCTGTGTGATGCCAATTGCATGGTGACGGGCCCGGAGAACAAAGAGAAGGGTACAATTCAACTGGGCATTTAATTGTTGCTCCGCATTCGCGGCGGAAAGGCGAGGCAACGAGGCGTGTGAAGGCGATGATGGGGCAATTTCCAGGGAAGACGTGGATGGCACCGCCGATCTTCCCAAGGGAACATGGGGAAGGACTGGTGAAGAAGCTTGGGTTCGAGAAGACGAACCTTACGCTGTTGGAGATGACGTTAGATTGGGCGTGTACCTCTCGGAAACGGCCGAGGAGTGTCTGGCATTCGCGACGCTGGCGGTCCTTTTACCTGGACTATTGCATGAGTATATGTGCGCTGCGAATAATTCGACATCTTTTCTGGATGCCCTTGCTCGCGTTCACGTTCCGCTTGAAAGACATCCCCACGGCGGCGATTTGACCCTTCTGCCGGATCAGCATGTCAGGCCCATTTGGAATAGTGTCGAAGTTGAGATTGCGCAAAGGAGAGCCGTCATCGATGGCCCGTATGCGGGCGACAAAGGACGAAATGCCAGTGTTGACGTGACAAAGGCTGCTGTCATTTTGTGCACAATCGTCTTTGCTGCTATCCAGCATACAATACCTGCAAATATGGATCAGGAAGAAACAAGACTACCCGTAAATCTTGCGGCCCCGATACCACGTCTCCTGAACCTTGCCTTCCAAAAGCCTCGCAGGATCCCAAACATGTCTATCACGGCAAGATTGGCAGCCTTTCCGGGCTCCAATCTGCCTACACGGCCATCAGCGGAGCAGCTATAGGCAGCATTTTGGGCTGCCGCAGCGGCGGCGGCCGCAAGACTGAGCGCGAATTCAGGGGTCGCCGCTCGTCCAGCTCCGGCTTTCGCCCCGACCGCCGCGTCGTCGCGGTGTACAAGTTCGGGAGGACGAGGTGTGACGCCGTAGGAGCATCGGTTCCAGTCGCAATGGTGGTCCCGTGCTCCCCGAAGCCTTTGTAGGGGAAGATGTGATCGCATCTTTTGGGGCCGAGCAGCTTCGGCCACGCCTGGAGGATGGACGGATCGCCAAGCACAGGCTGGACTGGACCGACGCGGCGATGCCGAGCGTTCCCAGACGTTTGACATGCTCGGGCGAGCATGTCTCCAGATGTTCGATGCGATGTCGTCCCTTTGGACTCGCCGCTTGCTCCGGCGAGTCGATGGCGACTCTGATTGCGGCGGCATCACCAGTGGCTTAGATCGCGATTTGCAAGCCCGCGTCGTCAGCCTTCTTCAAGACAGGAACGAGCTCGCCCTCCGTCCATGCTGCCGGTGCGTTCCCGTCGTTTCAACCCACCAGCTCGCCTACTAGCCTTGTAGGAGCCTTTCAATCTCATCGACTGCCGATTTTCAGTCGGTCGCCCGCTCTCGGGTGTCTTATCTGGGCGACTGGAAAGGCTTCCTTGCATTATGCCTGATGATTAGCGAAAGCAGCGGGTGGTCGGGCTCGAGGAGCTTGATGTGATGCCGACAAACGGGGTTATATTGACCACAACTTGTCTGATCAACAAAAAGAGCCACGCAGCCAACGGCTTATCCTTGGCCGCCGTGACGGCTGGTAGGCTCGCCGACGGCCATGATAGCCGGTATCCAAGCCCCAGTCCCATGGCTGGCAGATGTCCTACGTGACCTCGCGGGATGCATCACTGCAATCACAGTTGTTCTGATATTCGCCTTGATACGTGCTTGACATGCAAGACACTCTCCCCAATGGCCGTTGAGGACCTCGAGCGTGACGCCGATTCGGAGAGAATCCCCATGACTATTGCACCGACATTGCTAAATCTATTTGTTATCATGACACCTCTTGACACGTAAAAACTGCTGAAAAAAAACACATAATGTACACCATGACTATGCCGCTTCTCCATCTTCATGGGCCTTGCCAACACCAGGCTGTTGCTTGCCGATAAACTCGGACTTCTTGAGCATATTCCACTTGTCTTCTTCGGAGTCGAGGTGGCGGAAGCAGAACCAAAAGACGATGCCGCCAATGACGGCGATGACGGCAATGACAGTGTAGTTCCAGACCAGCAGAGGGTCCCCGGATAGTGGAACAAAGGCCTGACCAATGGCCGCGGACACGGCGCTCATGAACAAGTTGATACTCATGACGAGGGACTTCATGTTCTCGGGCGCCTTTGAGAAGGCGTATTCGTAAGATGTGACATTGGCGAAAATCTCGGCAATACCGATGAAGATGTAAGGCAGACTCTGGGCCCAAACGTTGATGGGTGCTGGAGGACAGTCTTCGGTGTTTGCGTGCCAGCCGCAGGGGCTCATCTTGTAGATGTAGTACTGCATGACAGCAGAGGCCACCATGGACAGAGAGGCAATGAGGAAACCAGTCGTCATGCGCTTGATGGGGGTGAAGGCGAGGCCGAGCTTGCGGAGGCCGGGATACAGAAGGTGGTCGACGAGGGGTATCATGATGACAATGGAAATGGGATTGAGGTTCTGGATGATGTCGTTTGGCACGCCGTGTCGTTCCATGGTACTGGCCTGGGTGGTCAGGTTTGCAGTCATCTGGTTGTAAGACAAGAAGAAGATGGGCAGGAAGAGGAAGACCTTGCAAGCCATGAGACCACGGCGAACCTCGTCAACCCAGGCATCATCATAGGTCATCCAACTAGGTCGCTCGTCAATAGGGACGCGGGAGGGCTTGGCAACTTCCCAGCTGAAGCTCTTCAAGCCAGAGCGCTTGCGAGCAAAGTTGAGCATTCGGATGAACTTGGAGAGCAACGAGCCGGTGGGCGGCTTGAGCTTGTACCGCTTCTTCTGCGACCAGAGAACGAGGGGCGCCAGCAAGAACAAGGCAGTGGGAATCAGGAAAGCGAGCCAGAAGCCGACGTATTTCTCCACATAGACCATGCCAATCTGGCCGCTGAGCGAGCCAATGTTGATACACAGATAGAAGTAGAGAAAGATCCTGGTATTGGTGACGGCAGGATCGACAATGACACGCTCGCCCTTGCGAACCTCGATCCGGGGTCGAACATCGTCATTCTGCTCGGCGAGCAGTGGTGAGACATTGGCCTTGAAAAACCCGGTACCCACGCAGAGACAAATTAAGCCAACAATGAAAGCAGCAAAGGAGGATTTGTTGTTGACAATGACACTCGGGGCGGATGCGGAAACCAGAATGGCGTGAGCAATAGTAGAGATGCCAATGGCAAGGTGCAAAGTCCAGAAACGTCCCATGCGGGCATCGGCAATCCAGGCACTGCAAAGAAAAAGGAGTCGAGATTAGTCAGGTTGCTCCCGGGCATCGTGGAATGAAATGATTCAGTGAAGCCTTGGCCTTACCCAAGAAGAGGCATCAGATAGGCAAAGAACTGGTTGAAAAGACTGATGCCCTGGGCAGCCTTGGTGCCCATACCCAAAGCACCAGGCTGGCCATTGTGATCGAGAGGAGCGCCCGTGGTCGAACCGGCTGGCAAAGGTTTGTTGACGAAGTTGGTGTACAGCACCATGGAGCCGTAGTACGAGAAACGTTCGCAAAGCTCGACAAAGGCAATCGTCCACATGCTCCACATAATCTTGCCGGAGACGCGGCGGAGAGTCTGCATCTCCTCGTCTGTAGGTTTACCCTCGTACTCGTCGTCGTCAAGCATCACGTCGTGATGCTGCAATGACACCTTGCGCAGATGAGCATCCATGGATCCTCTCGAAGGATTATACGGGCGACCTTTGTTCTCGGGATCAACCAGGCCCGACTGGGCAATGGCATCGTTGTCGCGATTGACTGTGGCCGTCATTGTCAAGGCGGTGTTTCTTGGTCCTCCAGCGCAACAAGACTAGACGGACACAAAAGCTGGCTGGCCGGTTTGAAAGATGGCGTCTTGGGGATTCCACAACGTGGTATCCTCCGCGGGGTACAGAGGATTAAATGTAAAATCCTTCAGAGGCCAGCCAGGACCTCCCTCCACCCTTCCCTTCCCCCCTCCCCCTTCCTATCCGCTGGGACTTGTCATGTTTCGTGATCAGACGTTTGGTTGAGAGCTCGACGGTTGCCAACTTGCCACCAGCCAACAGCCTAGCTAGCTGTCCATGGACAGTAGTTAATTCAAAAGATCCCAGCCACATGGCGACGGGTAACCCGAGAACCAGTCAGTCGTCGAGGGCAAGTCTGGGCACAGACTTGCTCGCTCCACAAGGTGAATGCACTGGCAGCCAATAAGCAATTAACCCTATCTCGAAACATGGAGGCTAACGGTAACGGGCTGAGATAAGTCAGTGCCAAGGCTCGCAGAAACGACTTCTCGAAGCTCGGAGCGCAAATCAGGGCCCCAGCAAATCAGGGTAGCGTGTAGTGTGCCGGCTTTGCGAAGGCGTTAGAGATAGTGGCCTAATTCCGGCGAGCTCCCCCGTATCAACCAGAAAATCCCTCTTCCAACGTGCTCTGTAGTCACATGTGCGAACTCGGCCGTACCACACTCAGGCCTGAACGCACATGAGGATTCAGCTGTTTGGGGGCCATCACCAAGCCAAGGCGGCCGCACATTAAACTTGTCTGATGTTGTGTGGTGTGTGTGGATAGATGTCGCAACCAGGCGAGGAAGAAAGCGAGCCTGGTAAAAAAGGGGGGTTGCTCGTTTTCAATGACACTAATCTTGGTCGCTGGCCTTATTCACACCCGAATGATAAGGATAAGTTCACGAGATTTACCCCATAATGGGTATCCCATACACAGGCGACGGGACAGGCGGGACAGGCGGTTGTTGAACACGAATCGCGCGACTTTTCGCCCGTGGCGTCTTGTCGTATCATGCATGCATGGGTCTCATCGGCAACGGGCGCCTAATAGTCTTCTCCCCAGTCTTGTCCGCCATTAAAGTTTTCTGCCCTGACGTGCTTTCAGCCACAATTCGGGAGATTGTGGGGGACGGAGTCCAGAGTCCAGAGCACTTGAGCCTCTTGTCCACTGTGCAGGAGGTAGAGCTGGTGGCAACTATCTGGGGGATATGAGGGTCGAGTGATTGCACCGTTGATGCCTTTTGTGCGTTCTCACCCGATACGACGGAAGCGTGACTTGCGGTTTGGCTTGGCTTCGTCCAAGACAAGCCAAATAGACCTGCGGGGTGTTTGCCTTTGATGTAACCCATCGGCGAGAAACCACCGTTTCCGGTTAAGTAAGTGTAAAAGCTCTTGACGGACGCGCTGACAGACTTACGCCGCGAGTCGTATTAGTATTAATGAGCCCACTTGAGAACCGGTTGCGCTCGTGGCGAGAAGCCAACTAACCACCTAGGTGGTGAAAACCAAACACGAAGGACGATTCAAGCGTATCCCCTGTGCCCCTCGGCTCGGCTTCGTTGGTCGCGACGTAGAGACGCAATGCCGAGCTGACCAAACTGCTACGTTACAGTTTGCGAGGATGTGTCCGCGGCTAACTTAGTTAGTCTGGTTGACGAGGAACTGGGGGCTTCGGACGTTGATCTACGGGTGATCGCCAAACCGAAGGGAGGTTTCCCCAGGGCTGCAGGAGGGCCACATGGACTTGATCAAGCAGACAAACCAGACTTCAGAGCTTCTGCAGATTCGAACTTGGACTTGATACTGAATTCCTGTCCTCATCCTTTGTCGAGGGCATTTTGATAAGAGGCTGCGCTGAGCGGGCATAATACTGCGACATAAAAATCTCCAACTATGTTGCTTCATCTTATTATCGCCAGTATCGGTCTCTTGTCGGCGGCATCTCCAGAGAGAGGGCAATGGGGAGACCAAACATTGGCGAGAAGAATCACCCCGGTAAAGAGGCTGTCAATTTTCTTTGCTCTGCTGTGGTATGTACTCCGTAGCACAAATAACAAACCATCTCAGCCTCAAGCCGCCGCGGTAACCGGTGGCTCTTGGCAGCAGCATGGGTCGTTTGCTCCTGCCCTAAACGCTGCTAGCCAGACGCTATCACAAGGACGGCAGGCACGACCGGGGGCCCCTCCGTGTCCTTATCGGTAACGTGTCGTCCACTCGGAAAGTTGTCTCATGCACATATTGTTGGGTCCATCGCTTGCTCGTGACTGCGAAGAGCTGAAGGAGGATGGAACAAGAAAAGAGCCCGAAAGTGGCCCCAACACCACCGCCCACCGCTGCTGGAGGAGCTCCGTGCCGCCACAAGTTCGGCGTTCGGCGTCGCGACGATGCCATTGTCAGGGTTGAACAAATAATCGATACGTTCCAACAGACGATCCGTGGTCGAGACCGAGTCTGACAATATTTGCCGAGCTGGGGCCGTCCCGGCATGCCATCAGTTCCCAGCTGGTCTGCCAGGGCCTCTTATTGTCACGGCTCACGAGATATAGAGTCCACTTTTTAGCTACCCAGGTATCCAGGTGGCTGCACCATATTGCGACACTCACATTTCACGGTATGGGCGTGGATTAAATTGGCGCTGAAATCAGAACAAACAAGTAATAAGAAATACAGTAAACCATGTCCATAACGATTCCGTATCTTAGCGATATTTAGGTTTTTACGATTATTCACAGTCATCTAAGGTTTTTCACTAGTAAATCGTTAATAGTTGCATTACTGACGAGATTGTTGACCTTGCTTAGTCACTATATATTTTGGTGTTTTCATCGTTATTAGGCCCCTACTGTAAGGGCTGAATTTCGCCGCCTTTAACGCGTTTCTCTTCCTTCAACACCACCACAATAACGCATGCCTCTAATTACAATAACCTTAATGACCTAATTGAGCCTTTTTTTAAGCGCGTTCACAAGAGCCCTAATGATCTAATTGACGATTGGCAGGAAGCTCGCAAGGCAGCAAAGAAATAATAATCTCTTAATATATACTTTACAATATCTTTATGTGTAATTTCCTAGTAAATTTAATTAAAGGCATAAGCCCTATCATAGTTGCATCTTAACAATAGTCGCTATATTACGATGAAAAAAGCCTCACGAAGGATATCGTTATAGACCCGGTTTACTGTACGTCCACTCGAGGATTCTCCTTTATTGCACGGGTAGCTGCTCGCCAAGCTATCATCAATCACAATAGATGCTAAGCGCTCGTCCTCGTCATGCCATTCATGCTCATGCTCCCTGCTTGCCGCTCACTAGTCTCTCAGGCTATGGCTGCCGTCCCGGCTTAGTCCTGGCATATTCACTTGTTTCTGGGAAGGAACTTGACTTTGACGCCTGACAGGACGAAGAGAAAATACGCCTCCTTGTCAGCGTCAGGTGGAATCTTCGCCTTCACTTCAAACTTTCCAAAGAGCGTGGCGATCACCTGAAGCACGACAAGCTCGGCCAAACTTCTTCCAGGACAGCTTCGAGAGCCGCCTCCCCAGTTCAAGCTGTACTTGTCCATCATGCGGACCGATGGCGTAGCCACTGCAGCCGTCTCGTCTCCTGCGTGGCCGCGCAGCCAGCGGCCGGGATTATACAAGTCAGGGCTGGCGCCATAGATATCCTCCCTACGATGCAGAGAAATGGGACTGCACCCAACCGTAGTATTGGCTGGCACACTTAATCCATGGACGTGCATTCCCGTAGGTGGTGTCTTACGGGGGAGTGACATGGGCACCACGGGGTAAAGCCGCATAGCTTCGCGAATTGCAGCTCTGGTGAAAGGAAGGTGGTTGCTTGTAGCATATGCGAGCGCACCATCTGCTTCAGCCGTGCGTAATTCACGGATGACTTGCTCCTGAACATCCATGTGAGAGGCAATCATGGCCACGGATGCCGTCAACGTCGACGCAAGGGTTTCGTGACCGGCTCCGAAGTTGGTGACGGCCATTTTCCGAAGATATGCCTCATTGAACTCGGGTCTGTCTTTTCTGAGCTGAATCAGGTCATTTAGCAAGTCAATTCGATTGTCCTTGGGTCCTCCCGGTTTCAGAGACGCCGCCAGACGCCGAACGATGTTCTTCACTACGCCCTGACATCCCGTCCGCTGTTAGCCTTGCGTCGGTCCGAGGGCATGCCCGCATCAGAACACTCCACAGCACGATTTGTACTCACAGGGAAGAAGGGCTTGAAGGTGGGCGGAGGCCGGTATGTCACTCCCCACAAGGATGCAAATGCCCTTCCAAGACTCGGGGACAACTGCTCCATCTTCTTCATGGCGGGGAATACTCCAAATAAGCACTTTCTTCGCCAGCCTTGGAAACTATGCGACAGCGTCGCCCAGTCTGTACCATCGCGAAGGAGACCAGGCGACCATGACAGAACAGCAGCCCCGAGACACTCCACCGTAATAATATGCATCCATTCTTTGAGATCAATCTCTTTTCCGTCTAGGTCAGAGAGCCGTTTTACTACCCTCTCCAGCGCTGCAGTGAGGGCGTCTTCGTATTTCGCCACATTCGCGGCACTGTAGACGCGGCCGATCAGACGTCTCTGTAACCGATAGCGCTTCATGTTTCTCTCGGACAAGAGATCCAATGTATCCTCAAAGTTTGCGTTGAACTTCCAATCAATACTTGGTCTGGTCAGCGCCGTCGCCACTGTGTCCCGGGGTTAGTCTTGGACGCGGAGACCAAACAACGCGTGGACCTACAGTAGAAGTCGGACTTTTCAAACCCTTTCCCGGTGCCTGCCATACAATGTGAGCTCATTTTCGGGCATGCAGACGAGTTTTGTCACAGTGCTGGACGTACAGTATATCTGGTCAAATGCTTCCGTCGTGTTGAACCACACTTCGTTGGGGCCAATGCGAACAATATCGCCGTACTTTCTGTGCATCTCTAGCCCCAACTGAGCCATTCTTCCTTGAGCTATCTGCCGAGCATACCAAAAGTTGGAGGTTGCTGCCCATTTGGGACCGGGGACTTTGGCCAGCGGGTGGAAAGTAAGGCGGTAGACGACAACCTGGAGTGTAACCGCAACGATGCCCAGCAAGGTAAGTGACACAAAACGCCATACCAGACGGGCGAAGGCGGCGGACAAGGCCATGAGAGAATCGAGTTCCATGATGAAATCGCCTGATCAGTCACCGAAGCTCGACGATGGGAGGGGAGGGGAGATGGGAAGAAGAGAAAGAGCATGGCGAGGCCGTCCGGGTTTGAAATGGGTTGCGGTAGGAGCACAGGGCGCGAGCATTTTGTGAATATGACGGCACCAATAGAAGGTCTGCGACATGCAGACATGCACTGCTATTGTGTGCGCCGATATTGTCGCGACGAAGGGGTGAATTTATTTTTGGCACTCGGAAGTTTGTGACGGTGAAAAAAATGAGCGGGACGAAGCAGCAACCTTGGGCGGCGGGCAACGGCCATGATCAGTGCATGTGTGGGTCTGGGTCAGTCAAGGTAAGTTATTCAGTGCAATTGTTTGTCTTTCTGCTCGTTTTCGCCGAGTAACTATTCAAGAGCCTGGGAGCAGGGCGAGCGAGAGGATGCCCCTGTGTAACAGGCGTACACTTGTAGGGTTTCCGTATCACATCGCTCCCCGTCTCTCCAACGATGCCAGCTCGCGAGTGACACAATGGGTGCATATGGCGATACGTCTGACCCCAGGCAACGCTGTGCAGTCCTACTTCTTCAAGATGCAAAATGTCCAATTTAAGATGTCTTTCTCAATCAATCAGTCTCCTATCCCCTTCCGCTTGTCGCGGGGTTTTCAACTCCCAGGGGCCCGGCTTGACTCTTTTCCTGCATCTGCCAGCTTCTTCCTCCGGGTCTTCTCCTCGGCCTCGGCTCGCCATTTCATCCCAAATCGAAGGACAAGCGATAGCGGAATGATGCAGACAAAGTAGAGCCCTCCGATAAGAGTGAAAGCTGGCCCTGCGCCGATGGCACTAATCATGGGAATTACCGCAGCACTTGCCCCTGCCCCGACCAAGCATCGGGTGAGGTTGTTGGCCGCGGTTACAGTCCCGGCCCGACCAGGATGGACATCAACAAGAAGGATGCTTGTCGTATTATTAAAACCAATCATCCCGATCCCCAGAAAGAAGCTGATCACACACGGTAGAGCGATATGAGTGACGGCATGCATCGCCCACCCCCATCCTATTATGCTCGCCCCGCCAAGGCACAGCAGTGGGAGGCCAATTTCCAGACGCGCTTGCTCGACAGGAAAGTTGGACAGGTCACTCTGTCGACTCTGATCGTAAGGTGTCCCGGATTTGAGGCAATGTCGTCTGTAATTTCGGTTGATGGATGGCCCGACAATCGTGGCAGCAACAATGGAGCCCAGCGCGAGGGGAAGATACATGAGGCCAATTTGAATCTCATTGAATCCGTAACGCTTCGAGAGGAGACTAGGCATCGCCGTTGCGATACAGTAGAAACCAGCGAATACAATGCTGCTCGTCCAAAGCAGCAACCCCGTCTCCCTCTCGAAGAGAAGAAACAGCGAGCGAAGAAAATTGGGCGCTTTGAACTTGAACTTATTCGAAGCCTTGCTGGCGTTGCTTGAATTGGTCGTCGCCCTCGACAATGAATGTTGTCGCCTCGCCTGTCTTTTGCGTCGGAAATGAATGGATTGCCATGCTGACCTGTACATCCGAGGCGGAGTTAGAGAGCCATCGCCCACGACGCTGCGGCAAGTCTCGGGGAAAAAGAGAACGATGAGAACCAGGGCTATGCCACCGAGAATGGCCAAAAACCAAAAGATGGCTCTCCATCCAAGGTACTGAGAAAGAAGGCCGCCGATAATTGGTCCCAGCGAGGGGGCCAGAACAGTTGGGATAACTGTCAGCCCGACGTACTGGCCTCTCTCGGCACTCGTCACTATATCGGCGACGACTGCAGTGCAGAGTGCCACCGTGCTGCTTGAACCAGCTGACTGGAGACATCTCAGCCCCAATAATGCACCATACCCTGGGGCAAGCGCCAGACCAATGTTGGCAGCAATGTATATAATGAAGCATAAGATGTACGCTGGTCGTCGCCCTCCACTATCAGCGAATGACCCGATGAACGTGGGCGTTATGCCTTGAAAGATCATATAGGTTGTGATGGTTAGATTGATCTGCGTGTTCGTCACGTTCAAATCTCTCGACAACTGCGTCAAGGCGGGCAAGTAGATTTGCGCAGTCAGAGGCGAGAAGAACGCAGTGCCAGAGGCTCCGAGCACAATGGCTCGTTTTTGCCATCGAGTGAAGACTGAGTAGGGTTTTCCCTCATTTTCTGGAGCGGTGGCGAGCTGTTTTTCGACGTCGCCGGCGATATTACCACTCAAGGAAGACTCTGCCTCCCGCCTCTGTAGAGTTGTTCGTTCTTTTGCGTCCAAGTCGGCCATGTTGTAAGTGCCATGCGCTGGGACATGTTGCTAGGCGTCATGGCAGCTAGATGAAGAGCGCAGGGGAATCGGTCCGCGGAAGGTATTAATAAAAATGCAAAAGACATGCCGCCGTTGACGGAAATAGCACCAATCTCGTCATCTTATCCCCATGTGATGAACCCGGCCAACGCCGCCGATGGAACGGCGCAATGGAGGCTTCGGTGCCGGGCACGGCGCCGATGTCGGCAATTTTTTTGACCTTTTTTCTCTTTTAATTTTTTTCTTTTTCTTGCTTCTCCACAGGTCTTTCTGGATGTACGATGTGCCTCGATTTAAAATAAGGCTTGTCTATGGTATAATCTCACTGTTCGGCAACGGTGATCATGATACATCTTCTCAAAGAGGTTGACGGGTTGTGCCTGAGACGAGGTTAACCTGCCCTTTGCATCGGCATCAGCCGTTGTGGCTGCACTTGTGCTAGTTGACTGGGGTCCTCTGTCCAACGCCAAGCTTACATGGCCGTCTGATTTTCATGACTTTACTGTATCGTCGGAGACGTGGTATTCAATAAAAACCTCTTGCATAGCTAGAACTCCCTTAAAGAAGAATTAACTAGCAACGGGCGCCAATGTTTTGCGGAGCGATGAGTGGTTTTGCCACCAGATACGAGGCATTTGGTAACTAGTGATTACCCCAGACGGGCCCTAGATGTTCCGATCCGGCACTCCCCGCCAAGGAACACGGTTTCCATGTGAAGACTCGGAGCAAGCTGCGAAGGACAACTTGGCTACTGCACAACACCGTAGCAACTACTGAACCATGGTATGCACTATTTTCCCCGGATCTTATCACATGTTTTCCTGACTCAAAGGGCTTTCAGAATGTGCAATACAACTCTGCCTTGAGGCAGAGCAAATCAATTCGCAGCGAGCTCGACGCGCTCAACGCCAAAGGGTCTCCGACTCCAGGCGAGATAGGCAATGTATCAGCATCAGTGTCATCGTTCTCAAAAATCGTCGACGAGTATAATCGCCTTGCTCGCCAGGAAATTGTTCCCAAGAAACAGGAAGAAGCATTCGAACGTGTCAAACGATTTCGAGAGGACCTTTCCGATTTCAGGTCCCAAATTGATGGGCTGAAAAAATCCAGAGACGAGGCCCAATACCAAAACAACGGAACAGAATTACTGGGCAGAAGACCCTATAACGCCACCCCCGAAAATCCATACGCAAGCACGCCAACGAACCCTAACCCTTCCTTCAACCCTCGTCATACGTCGGCTGCCAGCGGGCCTTTAACGACGGGGTCTGGAGATGAAGCGCGGGAGGCACATGCTTTCCGGGAGCAAGCATTCTTCCAGCAGACACATTCGGCCCTAGATGATTACATCGCCAGAGGTCAGGCTGTACTCGGCAACCTCGGTGAGCAGAGGGAGAGGCTTAAGAACACGCAGAAGAGGCTATACAGTGTTGGGAATACCTTGGGCATCAGCGGGGACACCATTCGAATGGTGGAAAAACGAGCGCGCGAGGATAAATGGCTATTCTTGGGCGGTGTCGTTGTTTTCTTCATATTCTGCTGGCTGGTGCTGCACTACTTGCGGTGATGGAATATACAGCCGGGAAGTGGGCACAAGCAGCATTCTAGCGAGGAACATCAGCATGGCGTCTTTGGGTTCATTGGGTTGGCGAACAAGTCAACCTTTGTTTTAGGACTTGATCCATTTATTCCTTTATTTCAGCTTACATTCCTGCGAGCCTTTTCAATTTATTTCCGTTTCTCATCTGCGCCTCTCCGGCCTTTTACATTTCCTCTTCTCCATCCACCGGTCGCAGTGCAATGGTGAAGAGCACATCTTTCGTGGTATGAACCTCGACACACTTCGTGTCAGGCAGTACATGATTGCTGGTGCTGAGTTTTCCTCCTATTTTCGACTCCCAGTCAGTTACGTCCCACTCCAATCCCTTGGTGGTGATCCGGCTTGGCTCCTGCATTGGAATAATCCCCACATGTTTCCCAAACAACTCATCCTCACCATCCTCCTTGACATGAATCTTGTGTGTCCCGGATTTCAGTAAAAATGTCAAACTTGACCCAGACAGGAGATATATCCGGCCGCTGGCATACGCGGGGTCTGTCTGATACAGGTAGAGATGGTGAAGCTGGCTGACACCTTGATCAACGCGGCCGCCAATACCGCCAAGCGCGACAATGTCAATGGCACTCGGCTGAGTCTTCCGAATCCAACTGATGGCCTTTCCAAAATCAGACGACTCCTGGTCGGTGTCATGGATGACCTGCGCAGGGATCGGTTGTGAGGAATAAAAGTCCCTCACCGAGGCAGATAGAGAGTCGAGATCCCCAATGATGGCTTGTAGATTTGACTAGGGCGCTGTTAGGAATAGGAAACGGGGTCCGGCTTATCATTGAGCTGTGAGTTTACATACAAATTTCCCTTTAAAGGAGGAAAGCTGATGGAGCCGGTTGGCCCCGCCGTCGGCAGCGACTCTAAGCGACGCTTTGGCAAGTCCAATTAGTGAGATTGAACGAAACTCCTCGTCGATAGAGGGGGCAAAGCACAGGATGGATGTCGCTTGAACGTACAGTTCCTCCAGAGTCTGCGCAGAATGGTTCCAGTCTTCAGCGGCTGGTTGAGGACCAGCAGGGCAAAATCCTGGAGACCGTCGTGATCTTCGAGGAGCTTCGCGGGGTGCCACTCAAACTTGGCAGCAGACATGTCGAGCTGACTTGTCGAGTTTTACCACGCAGGAGACTGCCTTGAATGTGCGCAGAAATAGTCCCTGGAGTCCGCGAAGAGGGAATCGAATTCAATGATTCTGGAGGCAGTGGCGTTGGGAGCCGGAAGTCGACCTCGGTTGCGTGAGTCTGACGATGATTTTGGTCTTATCAAAGTTATGAAGGGTGGAGCTGCGTGGACCGAATTGCCGTTTTAGGAGTGGAGGAGACTCCAGCGGTGAGCCGCTTGAATCGTGAATGTCACCAAAGGGCCGCGACGTCAGTCTGGCCCAGAAAAGTGACAGATTTTGCAAGGATATCCATCTTGCACCGTCCACACGTGGCATCTGCATGTTCTGTCCATCCATGTCCATGGTCCAGGTTGCAGGCTTGGCAATGGGACCTATCGTGTGACGGTTAAACACCGGCCAGCTTCGCTGCTCTCTGTCTTGGCGCGCCTGGGTTCCACGGGGTGGGTGGTGGGGACCAATCGACCTGCGCCGGTCTATTTTTTTCGATGCTGAATTCCAGTCCCCGTCGTCATTTTTCTTCAACGCATTTCAACCTTGTCGCATCCATTCAACAATATGTATCGGGCTGCAGTGCGGACTCCCCCACGGCAGGCCTGGAGGAGCCTTTGTTCCCAGTCGTTCCAGACGGCCCCCGGTCGATTTGCATCAACATCAGCCCCTGCGTACAAGCCGCGGACGTGGAAGGGCTCTGCCTTGAGATGGGGCCTTGCTTTCGGCGCCGTGTACTATTACAATACCAGCTCTGTTTTTGCCGACGAAGCTACCGGCGGTATGTCATGTCCAAGCAGTAAACCCGTCTTATGATTCTCGGATCTGATTACCGTGTCTAGTGCAATCGACGGCCGCCCCTTCTGCCTTCACAGAGTCAGACATGCCCACCGTGCACTCCGCCACTGAACAGAAGCGCAAGCAGCTCAAGCCCGCCCCTGAGGAGCGGGCAAAGCCAGATGAGAAGAGCAGCCCAACCCCAGAGACGCAGCCCGGGACGGAGCCGCAGAACGCCGTCGTTGCGGCCGGATCACCAGAGGCCCTCGAAGAAGAGGCCGGCCAAGAAGGCGCATTCAACCCCGAAACAGGGGAAATCAACTGGGACTGTCCGTGCCTCGGAGGAATGGCACACGGTCCCTGTGGCGAGGAATTCAAGGCTGCTTTCAGCTGCTTCGTCTACTCGACGGAGGAGCCAAAGGGAATGGACTGTATCGACAAATTCCAGTACGTGGCCTTTGCAGGCGTTGGTGGTTGGAAGTCAAGAGTACGATATCTAACTGTATTTTCAACAGAGGAATGCAGGAGTGCTTCAGGAAATACCCTGATATTTACGGCGCCGAGCTGTCCGACGATGGCGAAGAGGCTACCAACGACCTAGGCCAAGTCCCGCGCGACGAGCCACGAGGGGCTCCTGCTCCAACTGCCACCAAGGACGACAGATCCGGGACAGACAACCTGCCGGAGATCAGGCCACTAGAGAACAAGGGTGTCCCAAAAAAGTGGGAAGACGCTACCGATGCAGACAGGAAAGATGCCAAGGCTGAGCAGCCCGGTGTTGTGGCTGAAGAAGAAAAAGAAAACAAGGTCGAGGAGAGCGGGGAGAAGTAGGAATAACGCCGCCATCAAAAAATCCCGGCAAAGGAATACATGAAGCGAGCAAGCTTTCACACCACGGGGAACGACGTGTACCATGTTGACATGAGGCATGGCTCCATGTCTGTATTATAACTGTACGAGAAGGAGGAGATACACCAAAAGAAGGCCACGAGATATAAATAGACGGGTTCACATATCTACTCTCTTACACAAACTTTACATTTTTTTCGCAACATGGCAGGGGCAACACAGTCGTACACGCATCACGTAGCTGGTAGCTCAAGAAAAGGAAAAAAACCATATGTGCGTAGCGATGGAATTACAACGTGCCACAGTGCTGACTGACTCGACGTAGCATTACTAATGGGGGTAGAGAGCAGAGCAGAGCAGAGCAGAGCTAGTAGGACTCATTACCATCAAGAAACCAACGCCAAAAGGCCACAGAAAAAAACGGAGTGTCAATGCAACCCGGAATCACCGCCAGCACCACCGCAGAGATCAGGACGAGCGGTCCCTGTTGCCCTTGTACAGATACCGGCCGACAACAGCCTCAATGGCGCCCACGCCGGCCAGGATTCCAATGCCCACGCCGGCATTCTTCCAGGTCAAGTTGCCCCCCTCGTACAGGCCCCAGGCACGATAGCCTAGGTAGGAGCTGACGCCGACAATGGCAGCGACGTTGGTGATGGCCAGGGCGCCGGCGCTGCCGTCGGACAGGCTCGAGAACTGCTTGACGAGCCACGAGTCGGCGTCGCGTGCCTTGTTGCCGGCGCTCTTCTTGGCGCGCTCGGCCTTGACCCTGGCGGCTTCGTGGTCGCGCTCCAGGCGCTGGGCTTGCGTCTCCGTCTGGACATCCTGCTCGAGGAAGTCGGAGGGCACGGTGCGCACGCTGGGGACGTCGACATCGATGAGGGAGGCTGTCGAGGCGGACTCGGTGGTGACGACCTCGGGGGGTTGGGGGGCGGCAGCCTGCGGCGGCGAGGCGTTAGACGGGCCTTTGAGAAGAATTGAGAAGCCTGCGTGTGGTTTCCCAGCAAACGGTGGATTGCCCGGGTGCGCTGGGAAGACTCACCTCCTCGGGGGACTGCTTGGGGCCGCTGGCAGCTACGTCGGCGTAAGACACTGGAGATGGCCGGTCAGCTTGTGTGACTTTGGGGGCTGCGGGCATGTTCACGAGAAGCGGCTTACTGTTTGTGTGCGTGGGTGCGTGTGTGTGTGCGTGTGTGTGTAGGAGAGACGGGAGATGGGAGTTTGTAGAACGATTGATCGAGATTGGGTGGTTGTCGCGGAGAAGCGGCGAATGGCCAGCGGAGGGCAGAGGGTAGTGGCTTCATGTGATGCGGGATGCGAGCAAGGTCCAGCAGGTTCAGGCCAGGCCAGGCCACTAGCAGCCCCGGAGGGTCGTGCGAACGCTGGGCTGGGCTGCCCTGTTGACGTTTCGGGGCCGACATGGATGTATGACGTAGGTTAACTTACTTGCTCAACGTGCCCAGACCAGATCGGCTTGGCCCACTTGCAAGTTGGAGCAGCTCCAACGGTTTTTACAAAGTCCATCGCATCTTCCTTGTCTGGAATTCGTCCCGCCATCTAGTCGCACGAAACTGGTCAGGCTCGTGGTCCACCTGACAGCCCGTGTCCATCGTGAGCGTGCAGATGACATCACACTGTCCAGAACCGTCTAACATGGCCCGTTATGCTCGTGCTCGTGCTCGTGCTCGAATGGCAAACGCCGTCGACAATGTGGCCCAGAGATTGATATTCGCAGGGACAAAAGAATGAACGACATGGCGCATGAGACAGTAGGTGTAGCATTCTTCAACTTCCTCAAATTACCCCAAGTTGCTTTTGGCGATGCCAGTGTCAGATACACCACATCTGACATGGACATCTCCAGCCGCCAACAAAGTGGATGACCACCGGGTTGCCGAGCCAGGGGGACCGGTCCATGAGTCTGGTATGCCCGTGGCCCTCTCGCCAACAATTCAACAACCACCACCAAATCATGGTCGCCAAACCCCCGGCTGCCGTATCACCTGTCCCCTCGAAGAGGTCGAGAGTGCTTTTGCAAAGAAAGTGCCTCATGTCTTTGAAAAAAAAAAAAAAAAAAAAAGGGAACCTCGCTCAATTCAACAATATGTCCCAAACCAAAACGCCTCATCAACGGGTATCACTAATCTAAACCAGCTTTCATCTGCCACTCCTGGCCGGGGTATCAATCCCACCCAATTCTCCAAGACTCGTCCATTCGTTCGTCATCGAGAGAAAGGGCTTTGTTGCCGAAGCCCTACAATAAACCACAAATATCACAGGAATTTCCGATATTTCTCATCAAGTTTCTTTAACCAATGTTGTTTCACGCGCCAAGGCATTTTGCAATACACCAGTGCTTTGTTTTCGTTGACCAATACCGTCTCCGCGATTCGTATTTGAAGGTCCATGTCCTTGTCTGCGAAATCTTTGAAAAATTGCTCCAGAGCCAATTCACACCATGGCGAGCCGCCTGAATGCGTTGACAGACCGTTGGGGCGGGTGTCTGTTATGGATTGAGGAGTCGTCACAGTCACGGGTGGTGGGAGCTGCATAGCAGTAGGCGAAGCTGAGGCAGATTCATGGCGAAGGGAGTCGCTGGAACCGGAGGCGACAACGGGCACCGAGTCACCATGTGCAGAGATTCGTTGCTTCTTTCCCGGCGACAGGGCGTCTGCCATGGCGTTGCCCGGCTTGGCGGCAGAAGGCGGCGGTGTCGCACCGAAGGCGCCCTCGGTCTCGGGAGCGGGCAATGGTCGTTTCTTTGCATGAGTCGCCGACTCTTCGGGGGGAGTCAAAGCGGAAGACTGCATTGGGGTAGTTCGCGGAGGGATAATCGTGGAACTTGGTTTTAGCTGAGCACCTGATCCTGCGGCTGAGCCAGTTGGCTTTTGAGCCGAGGAAGAGCGAGCCGGGCCAGGACTTTCGACAGCGTGTTGTCCAGATACAGGCTCTGGTTGAAGATTCAGGACGCCTGTGCCAGGCATGTCTGGCTCGTCGCCTGGTTGTCCATCGGTCCGCCGGCGAGGTTTCATTATCCTCTTCGGCGCACCGCCAGACCCGATAACATCGGGGTACAGTGTCTCCATATATCCTTCATGATCAAGCGGCCGACCCCTGAGAGCCCTCGACAGCGGTTCTCTCTAATCGCCAGTCAGCATCGTATTCTACCGCACTTGGGCGTCGCGGCGTATCTTGCCGCGTGTCCCGCTCGGAAAACCAACCTCGATGTGTGCTCTCCAGGCCTCCTCGGTAGCCGTCACCGTCCTGGAGACGGGGTTATATGTGAAATCGGCATCTTCTCGAAGTCCCCGCCATAGGCGAAACTTTTTCCGCGCATTGTCGCTCTTGTTGATCAGATGGCTCTTGGCAGGATACGCGCCGTGGCTGTCCTGCAGCGCTTGAGCGGCGCGATCCCATGCCTCTGCCTTGAAACTACTATTCTCGCGCAAGCCCAGATGAACGCTTTCGCAAAGGCTGCGGAAGAAGGTCGTCTCGTATGCAGGCGTCCAACTGAACCTCGGCGCACGGCGGTCACGGTCGACTTTGGATGATCCCTGCCCGTCGGGGCCGAGCATATCGACGTCGTCCTCAGACATGGTGCGCAAAAGGTCTGAGATTGCTTGGGATCTCGATCGGGCAAATCTCCAGTCTCTTATTTGTCCAGACTACGGCACCAGCGATCAGCAACCAAGGTGCTGCATCAACACGCGGTGGCCTGCAAGAGCTTTTGGTGCGGACGGACCAGGAGCGCCGGGCATAGGCGGTTAAATGCACCCTTGAGCCCGAGTCGACATCAGCGCCTGCCGAATACGGGGTTCTGGTCCAGGATAGTGGGGGGGATGATCACGTGTGACCCTCCGCATTAGGGGAGTAGTTGGGGGCCCCGTCTAAACAAGTGTATCTACCTCTTTAGGAATAGTTCCTCTAGACATCCATTGGGCGGATAGTTTAGTGGTATAATACTCCCTTAGCATGTCTTTTCCGAAGGGAATACGATCTGGGAGTGGTCCGGGGTTCGATTCCCCGTTCGTCCATAGCAGGTGGTTAGAATCCACCATTATTATACCTTGCACATTTTTTTGTTTGTGGATTTTTTTTTTTCAAATCAACCCTCATCAAACATTGAGTTATCCGGGAACAGGGTCTTTCACACCTGCTTTTCTCTTTCGGCCCTAAATCACACACAACTTCCAACCTGCCAACAGCACAAAGGTTAACATCCGCCTTGGTTGATATTGGATGCATCCCGGTGTCGCCACTTCCAGTGTTTGAGGTTGAAGTAACCAGGACATGGCAATAGGATTACGTTGCTGACTCGATCAGCACTTCCACCACTGTTTTTCAGTGCAGAGACCTGACGTTGATTGAAGATTCCACGTGCCGGAATCTTGGACGTATTATCTCAACGTACACTTGGACATACCCCAGATGAATTCCAGGTACGGTACCACGGTATTTAGAGTCTATAGGGAATCTTGCGTCACAATCCTCAGACACCCCCTGAAATCCGCGGATGAAGTACTCCTCATTCTGATGACCACATGACTTCTTGGTTCGATATAGGCCACCCGCACCGAGTGAAGCTGGCAAGATTCTCTTGAATCAACGACCGCGGAAATTTGTCCTTGTTTAGCATCCAGGACCGATGTTGTCGTGCGATGCCTTGATCCCGCCGTAATTGAAGGGCATCTTGGCTCTTGGCTGATACAGCAACTAAGCCATCTTATAATAAAATCTCCAATGTATTCTAATTTGATCGTCTTCCGAGAAGATCTATTCAGAAAACGGAGCGAGCCATTTCGAACCCCCCTTTGACAGCTTTTCGACCAGGACAGCATTGGCGGGCAGAACAACATTGCCGAGTCCGAGGGTCTCTCCAAACCCGCCCTGCCCATATTCCGTCACCAACGCAAGACACTCTCTGCGATTTCTTCATCTATACAAGCGTTAAAACGTGGGCTTTTACTTAAATCGAACATTGCATCAGCGCAATATAGAGTAGGGAGAGCAGGAAGGCCGAAAGGCTTGGCCGAATCAAGTTTTAAATGGCATTGTGCTCCCCCGGGCCTCGCCGCGTGTTGAGGATTCGGATTTCGGTCCTCAAAGGGCTGAAATGCACGCTGTGCATGGATTTGTACATTGGGATTTCCCATGGCTTCCTCTGCTTGCTTTTCCCACTCCACTCGCCATCTTGTAAGAGGTGGTCTCTCTTTCACATAGCCCCAGAGACTGGAGCATTCTCCTCTTGTCTGTTTCCTCCGGGGCATCATTATCAGGACATGTAGGATGATACTCGACATGGTGCATCTTGCAATACAAATCGTCGGCTACCTGCTCGGGAGCCGAGCACCAGCTTGCTTCTCAGTATCTCCCCCTCGGATCTGCGAATATTGTACTCCCTGTAAGCGTACTCGGTCCATGAGTCGAAGGATGCACTGTAGACCTACCATTCCAGCGAAAGTCCATCCGGGGGCAAGTAAATAAACGCCTGTGATGGTCTTTCAAGTTCCAGCTGACATGTTCGGCTACGGTTTGACGGCGGCCACTGATGCATTGTAGGCCGGATTCCCTGGTGGACTTGTGATGCCCTGCTTGCTTCTAGTAACGACAATAGAAGTAGGCCTTGCCTCGGAAGCTTCCTCGTGACAGGCAGAAACGCGTTGACTCCGTTGGCGACACCCAAAGGATTCGTCCGAAAGGCGTGCGTCTACGGCGGGCACGTGGACTTGGGTGTTCTCTCACACTGCAAAGTTCAAACAAGCCTTGTCGAAGGTACTCGGCACCGCCCCAGGTTTGCCTCGCGCCCATTCCGGCATCAAGCACGGGAAGGTTAGTGGTGCCCAATTCCGAGACGGCAGTCGGCCGTGACGACGTCCGACTGAGCACCATTTTCGCCGACAAGTCGCTCCCTGGCGCTTCGAAGAGCATCGGGATGAAGATGCACGGGAAGAGGCTTCATGCCCTTGCCGCGACAGGGCTTTGCGGTCGCGAAGCCGACGCAAGAGGAGCCGCCGGTGATTAGGGCCGAGGACCCGATGCGAAAACGTCCGCTGCGGGCATGCCGAGTACTCGCGGTATAATGCCAAATACGGCAACTAACTGAATCGAGGCGAAAAGAGGAGAGGCAACTGGTTCAGTATCCGCTTTTACACTTCGAAGGGGTGAGGATGCGATCGTGTCGCGACGTCGATGACGCCGACATGGCGGTTCCAGGTTCATGGACGTTTGCCTCGACGCCGAAGTCGCGCGAGAAAAGTCCAATGCGACGCTTGGTACGCAGATATTCCGCAGCTGCGGTTTGGTTCGAGCGGTGTTTGTTGTGGCCTTTGATGATGGTTGCGTGTGGGAGACGCTTCCAACGTGAGAATCACTTGTGCAACGCGGCCGCGGCTCGAGAGGAATAAGTCGCAACACCAGACTGTCTACTGTGTACACGGCGCGAGGCAGCGAGACATGGCTCGCGTTTATACCGCAAGCCCGGGACGAGCAAAGAAAGAGTGCCGGATATGTCGGAACAGCTATTACGACCACATTCGTGTGGCCTGCGAGAATATCCCACGATCCCACGCGCCGCTGGAGTGCAAACCACGGCGCAGGGCAATCAGACGAGCCCGGCGACTGAAGACGCTGATACAGGTCCCGGGAACTTCGGCGCGCGTCAGGGTCTGATGTATGCCAGGCTGAAATGCCGCGTGCTTTAGTCTTGTGACCGATGTTTCCCAGAGATCCAAGACACTCCAGCTATAGGCCGGCTTCGAGGAATTGATGAGCGTCAATGTGGGAACAATGACCTTGCCATGTCGACTGAGAGCCAATGAGTAATAATCCACAGGTTAGTACGGTTGGATCTGGCGATGGCAGCAACCTCCAATTGGAGGGGGGGAGGTTTTTGGGGGCGATTCCGGAAGCTTGGTGTGACAAGCCTTCAGATGGAAGATTGCCGAGATTGCTCTCCAAGTTGGCTGGACACTCTGAGCTGGACCAGGCATGACTGAGGGTTTCGAGACGCTTCGCTTCAGCCATTCCGTGTGCTCCCTCAAGCCCGGCGTCCAGTCGCGGACAAGCATCGCCCGACGAGGCTCACGCTCAACGACGATCCTCATCTCCCGCCTGTCGGATAGCTTTTCTTCATGCAGAGCTCTGCGGTCCAGATGTTAGAACTCTGTCAATGTCGGCCAAGTCCTTGAAAGGTTGGTGGCCGTGCTGGACTTGTATCACGGAGCACGAGTTCTAGAACACACGCCGAAGGGCCAAATCGCGCCTCGACCGCCCGTACAGACGGCCGATTTACCAATTTTGCAAGACGTAACTAGGTAGTTGGTCACGGAGTACCTCTTTTTGGAAACTGGCGAGCATGGAGTATGTATGCGTTGGTCCTCCCCTACCACCGAAGCTGAAGCTCGCTCCCCACGGCGAGGGCGTCTTGGGGAATTACTCCACGGACTCAACCAGCAGACGCTTGTCTCGTTGCCCACGACGGCGCCCGCATGCTACTCGTGGTAGTTGCGTTATTCGTCAGAGAGTTGGCCTGGACTGCCTGTTTCAGCCCGCATATGCCGGGTGCGCCTTGAATACCACTTCTCTATAATGAAACATGACATGGCTTCCCGGCGACCAATGCGAGGCTCCCCACACAAGTAACTACATGGGAGGATCGACGTGGACAACCTGGGTCTTGGGTCTTGGGTCTCGGGTCTTGGGCCTAAGAGGCTAAAGGGTGTGGCAGCGTTGTCACACGTTTCATTGTCCGGCGAGACTGTGACTGGGACCTTCGCTCGACGGATTCACGCGTCATCCAATGCGACCTTGCATGTCCAGCGTGTCCGTCTTATAACATGCTAGCCAGGGCTACACACAAAACACCACATGACTGAACTGATGGCTTGGGGAGCCGCTAGGCCCTGCCCGCGAGCCGGGAGTCTCGTGAGTCGTGGATGGAGGAGACGTGACAACTCGCGCATGCCTCGTTGGGAATTCCTGGTATTTTAGTGCCCTGAGCTGCCGGAACACGTTACCTGGGTCACGGGAATTGAGAATTCGCCCGTCCTCACAACGTGTATCAATCCTCAGAGGACACGCTCATCTGCCGCGTCGCAGCGAGACGGTGCAAAGCGGCCATTGGCCAGACTGCTGATTGACGCCGAGCTGTAGATTCAGAAACCGAGCTGATGCATAATAAAGGCCCTTCGTAATCGGCGTCGTGACTGCGCCGCCCGGCCGAACCCGGTTGCTGGTCAGTTCTGGACTGCAACTAGCCACGGCAACTGGACAAACCGGAGCCGCTCCCCAAGTCTAGGTAGAACGTAAAGCAAAGCGGGCCGAAGAGAGATCGAATCAAGAGCTACGTCTCTCGGCGCGGGAACGAGAGCATGGACGCGGGCGGCGATCCCTCAAAAGATCCGCAAGCAAGCCCAGCGCTAAACCCCTTCTTTTTTGAGACGGAAACCCTGATGCCCTCGCAGCATGTCGCTTCACCTTTCCCCCCCTTCTTCCGTCTGTCTGCCTAGATCCGCCCGGAGCAAGCGGGGAGAGGCTGGACGAGGCGTAACAAGCCTTCGGACTCACCATCGCACGTGTCCCATGTGGTTGATTCGGGCCTTTCGTCAGGAGGTTTCGAGGTCTTGCGGCAGGGTTGCATTGCCCTCAACTCTCTTGTCATTCGTAGGGCGGATAGTCCCCTCTCCTTCTGCTGGGAGGAGGAGGAAGGGTGTGTGTGTCTGGTCTATCATTCTTCGACTTCGCCTCTGCCTTGCCGGTGTTAGTCGGTTAAAGCCCAGCAGTTGACGACAGCATCAAGGCCTAGCACTGACGGGCCTTGGTCTTCTCGTAGTCCATCGAGCAGGCACAAGCACGGGATTCATGACCCCCCCCTCTTCTTCAATCATAACATGATGTATAAGTCTAGCCAATCAAGGGTCCGGGGGGTGCATTTCGCCAAGGAGGCTCCCACCCGTTTAGTATCTTGCCATGTATCCCATGCAAGCAGCACGTAGTACCTACCTGAATTGGCCTTGGGACAAGGCTGTTGTGGTCATTCGGCGTTCTTGGGTTTATACCGAGGCTTTGCTTGATCCCGGACTGACTTGACTGACTGACTGACCCCTTTTATGCGTGAGGGAAGGGCTTGCTGTCTGCCGAGTATATCAACTCGAAAATGTCCCGCCCGGCGTTGATCCTTTGTTGGCCGAAAAGGAAAAGTGACGGTATATACTGAGATTCAGATCTGCTTACATCGTGGTCCTTCTCCCCGTTCGACGTACATATTGTATACATTGCTTGGTGCTGTATATACTTTGGCTTGTCGTTTCAACAAGCTTCACTTGCTCTTTGCGCTTCTTTTCTTTTCTTGTCTCTTCTTGTCTCTCCTTTTCTTTTCCTTTAAGCAAGAACAAAGAAACATGGTTAGTCGTCGAGCTCTCTTGAGCCTCCTGGCCCTTGCCACGTCCACCGAGGCCTGGGGAGCCCCTGGATACGGCGGGTTCACTCTCCGATGGCAAGACTCGTTCGCCGGAGGTGGCGGAAGCAGTCCCAACCCGGGCAACTGGAACCTCATCGACGGCTACATGAACGTCAACAACGAGCTCCAGCGCTACTCGTCGAGCACACGCACCGTCCAGCTCAGCGGCGGCAACACGGTCCAGCTTGTCCCCTGGCGAGACGGATCAACGCGGATGGGGTGGTCGTCGGGCCGCATGGAGAGCAAATACGTCTTCACGCCGGACGCAGGCAGAGTCACCCGGGTCGAGGCGACCCTTCGGTTCGGCAACGCCGCCCAGGGCGCAAAGCAGGGCATCTGGCCGGCCTTCTGGCTGCTCGGCGACTCTATCCGCCACGGGGTACAGTGGCCTACCGGCGGAGAGCTCGACATCATGGAGCGAGTAAACGGCCTCTTCACCGGCTACGGCACCGTCCACTGCGGCTACTCGGCGAACGGGGGTTCGTGCAACGAGCCCACGGGCATCGGCGGCGCCGTTGCCCTTCCCGACGACGGATGGCACGTCTGGCGCCTGGAGTTTGATCGTCGCAGCTCTGACTGGGCGCAGCAGACCATCACCTGGTTCCTCGATGGCCGGCAGTTCCACCAGATCAGCGGCTCTCGAATCGGCGACTACAACCTATGGGTCGCCCTGTGCCAGAAACCGCAGTACTTTCTTCTGAATGTTGCTGTCGGCGGCAACTGGGTACGTTTTGACCTCCCTGGTGCTCCCTGATGCTCCGAGATGCTCCGTCGTTCCTCCGTCATCCTCTCCGGGGGACGTCGATGGCGGTCGTGACAAATGATGGCTGACCAGTCTTCAAGCCCGGTCCTCCCAACGGCAACACCCAGGACGGATATGGCAGCATGTTGGAGGTCGCATACGTCGCTCACTACAGCACCTAGGCATTGTTCTGGCATGGGGCAAACACGTCTCGCATTGCATTGATGGAGTCAGCGTCTTTCTTGTCTATGGCGCGTCGCACCGTCATCGACGTCGGGTTCACTGTATATAGTTGTTGCTTGCTTCGCCGAGTCACCTGTACATGATGCAGAACCATTCGCTAGAAATAAGAATGCACATACACTCGCTCAAGAACAAAGCCAAGGGCTATGCGTACACTCCCCAGCCGACACGTGAAAATCTTTTGCCTAGCCCTGTAGGACAAGGTGGACGCATCGGCCGATGTCGAGTGTCTTGAAACTGCCGTGACTATTAGTAGTAGTAGTTGATCCATAACGCGTCGCATCGCACATGTGCGTGAGTCATTTTCTGTCGCATGTCCACGTGATGGCCGTCACGCCTCGTCTTCCATGACCTTCATGTCTCGCTCCAACTCGCAGACCTTCCGATCCACTTGCTTCCTGGTCTTCTCCTGCAGGTCGTATGTCTTCTGCAGCTCGTCTACCATGAACCCCTTCAGCGTCGCTCGTTTGCCGGCTCTGTAGTCGTACGCGACGATGTCTTCGAAGCACCGCGCTGCCACGCGCTTATGCATCTCCGAGTAAATCACCGCGTCGAGAAAGATGCTGTCGGAAGAGTAGGTTGGCCGCTGGGCAAGTTTGTGGATGACTGTGATCTTGTCCGGATAGGCCACGGGCTGCGCAATGGCTCCGGTCAGCATGGCCGCCTTCCGCTCAACGCGGCGATGCCGAGCACACACACTCACAAGTTTGTAGTCGGTTTTGATGCTCCTGAGGATGAGGCCGACGCCCCTGGGGCTCATGACGTCCACCCACTGCTGGCGCTCCTCGGGAGGTGCGTGTGCTGCAAAGGACGTGACCCAGTTCACGCGACCTGATTCGGCGTATCGATTGTACATGATGTTGTTGACGTGGCCTATGTATCGTGTCAGTGGCTCGGCTTCGCGCCGCCTCGGTCGAGATGTACAAGAGTCGACGCATACCCTGGTCGTCAAGGTTAGTCGGCAACTTGGCACGTACGAGCAAACACAGACTGGTCGAGAGCCTACCATGCTATCCTGTTTGCGCCGGCCGAGTTGGGTTGTGCAAGTCAGCGTTCACCTCTCAGACTCGGGACTGAGCCAGAGACATACCATGTCGCCCCAGGCCACGGCAAACTTGTCCAGTCCCCTCCACCTCTTGTCGGTCAGAAAGCCCTCTCTGCCGGCCGACAGCTCTAACCAGTTGCTGTCGACACACTCCAGGTGCTTCTCCAGCCTCGTCCGCTCCTCTCCCTGTGGATTGGCTGCCAGGCACGCCTCGATGCGGCTTCGCAAGTCTGCAAGCCATCTCGGGCTCAGCGCCGTGCCATTGCCGTCGGCATTTCCACTGGCGGTGCTGACGCTGAATAGCCGTTTCTGGCCCTGCAGTGTTTGTCGCACTGGCGCAGCCTTACCGCGCGATTGGGCTGCAGCGCGTCCGATTGCGATCATTGTCTGCCGCAGTTGAGTCCTGTTCGGGCTTCAGAGTAGAGACGGAGAGCATTGACAAGAGGTTTCTGGGACATTAGGACGACAAGATGGATAGACTCATCGATGCAGCGCTTGACGAGGGCGGTTGCGGTCGGCTTTTCGGTCCAACACTCAAGAAAACCAGCCTGCTTACGTCACGCGGCCCGTGGTGATTCGGAGGAAGACCGGAGGAGAATCGGAGGGGGGGATTCCGAGGCCATGGCCTGAACTTGCGTATTGGTTATGCGAATCAAGGCAACAAGACACAAGACAGAGATGTCTGTCCCGGGGTTCGCCCAGCAGAAGCGAGGCACATTGTCTCGAATATGTTCAGTTCGGACAAGTAAGTCAACTACCCGAGTAATAGGTTGCGCAAGCTGAGTCGGCAAGTTTCAAAAAGCAAGGTCGTCCGTCCTTCGGTCAGGTTCCGCTGCTCTCCTCCATGGACACGCATCTGCCAAGCTATCGTCAAAGTAACGACTCGACGGCCGTCTTGACGGCATCTGCGAGCTCCGTCTTCCCATTCACCACCTCAGTGCCTTCCTCCACATGGCCAGGCTTCATCACGCCCCCCGGCAAGAAACTGCACGTCATCTCGACCCATTCCGGCACCACGTCGTCCGGAAATATCCGTCTATAATACCCATACAAGTCTCCTTTCGCTACCGGCTTCACGGCCACCTGTTTCCCCAGAGCATCCGAAAAGGCCGCCTGGACATGCAGCGGACTGTACATTCTCGGGCCGTGCAACTCAAAGACGTGCGGCTTCTTCGGCGCAGCCTCCCGCTTCAGCGCCTCAGACGCAATCACAGCGCCGATGTCTGCGACCGCCACCATGGGAATCTCCCATTCCAACGGCGTGATGGTCGACACGATCAAAGGGTCTGGCGCGCCGCGTATGTCAAGTGCCGTGGCCCAATTCTCCATAAAGTACGCACAGCGCACAAACACAATCTCAGGGACGTTGGCCCTCGCAAGCACCTGTTCGGCCATGTTGTTTGTCTTGATTTCGCCCTGTTGTATATATATACGTGTATATGCAGCACTCGTGTCAGCCGTGGAAGCCAATGAGCGGCGGTGGCGGTAGAATGCACCGCCGCGTGGGGGAGACGAGACGCACGACACGGCTGCTGAATTGAGCGCCGATGCTGCTCAAGAGGATGAGCTTCTTGACTGTGCCCGCCTTTTCAATC
The DNA here is from genome assembly GCF_000804445.1 of Metarhizium album ARSEF 1941. Lineage (NCBI taxonomy): Eukaryota > Fungi > Ascomycota > Sordariomycetes > Hypocreales > Clavicipitaceae > Metarhizium > Metarhizium album. Next base: position 126,152 of record NW_024467601.1, read on the forward strand.
GCATTCTTCACGTTTTCGGAGCGCTGCCTCGCGGTGGCCACGATGTCGCTGCTGTCAAAGACGGGCGGCGTAATCGCAACGACGACATCTGAGCCGTCCAAGTTGAGAGACGCCCCATCCGCAATGTCGCCCTGGACGGCTTTGAAGTTGGACAGGGTGGTGAATTCAACCGGTGCCTTGGCCGTGTCTCGGTAGATTGCTTGGATGTCAACGCCGGCGTCTGGACTGGTCAATAGGGAGCGGATCACAGCCGTGCCGGTCTTGGTGCTCGCCGGAGCGACAGTGACGAGCATGATGAAGGAGTCGACAACGATTGGAATAATGTCAAAAAGTTGCGCATCAAGAGTCGTAGCAGGAGGGCGAGGAATGAGGCCGTGTCTTCAAGCTGGTGTTGCTTCAGAGAAAAGTTGACGCCATGTCGGCCTGAGGCTGCAACTTGAGCAATCCGAAATGCCGCATTTCGACTTACACTGTACAACAAGGTTGCGAGTTGTGACGTCTGCAGGCGACAAGCCAAGCAAGCCACTTGTGAACGGGAATCGTGATGGAGGGATCTAGGCCCAATCCGCGGATCGACCGGGTTGGCGCAAGTAAGCACCAATGGACGAGCCCTTGGCGACGCCATGCTTGCATCTTACAGATTGCCAAGAGGGCCATCAACCACCGTCACTGTTGTGCGTCACACCACTCTCACCCAGCCAGCTCGACGGGATGTGGGACACGTTGAACGGCAAGAAACATTGGCACCTTGCTTGTACTGGCGCTCATCTTGCAAGGCTTGTTAGGAAGCTCGGCGTCGATAAGCGTCGACTGCGTGGAAAGGCCAAACTGTGCAAGATTTCACAATGAACATGGTGGTATCATTCTGCATGCGGAATGTCTTGGGCTAAATGTTACAAATAGTCCCCGAAACAGAACACATCTAGCAAAAACAGGAATTGAACCAAACCCCCAACACCAAATGGAAAGTCTCGACCCAGCACCATGTTACTTCTTGGTAGCCAGATTTGCCATGCTGGGACGTCGACTGGCCGAGGGCGTACCGCGGGGAGTGCCCCTGGGCGTGACACGGCTCTCGCCAAAGAATCGGTGCTGTTGGCTATATCGCCGCTCGTTTCCGGGTCGGACATGGGCCGACGCAGCAGAGCCTGGCAGATGAGCGAATCACGGTTAGCGGTTTCGACAGAGACATGGAGCATGACTGAGACATGGACGGGGCGTACCTCGGCGTTCGTCTGGATCGTATGAGATGCTGCCGCGACGCCCTTCGTTCAGATGTGTTTGGCGAGCATCTGCCAGCTTCTGGGCAAAGGGAGAGCGATGCCGCAGCGCGGGACCCTTCCAGTAGATGACGTAGACAGCGGCCACGAGGACAAAGGAAATGCAGAAGAGGATGGTGCTGGCGTATTCCAGGTTCTTGCCGCTGGAGGCGCCGATGTTCTTGAAGAAGGGGATCGCGGGAAGAGTCAGCACGCCGGCCAAGAAGTCTCTCGCCCAGCCGTTGCCCCCGGTGGCGGACGCAGAGTATGGCCCGTAGGCGCAAACCATGTAGTCGATTGTGGCCATGTATATGGCGTAGTTGGCGATGCCGACAATGGCGACGAAAACCATGGATCCGATCCAGTGGATGGGCGGCCCCTGGATCGTCCAGGCGAAGCCAATGAGACCAATGGGCAGGCAGGGAGCGGTATAGAGTAAGAACCAGAGGCGAGACTCGTACTGGGCACGCTCGTCGTTTGGCTTTGCTCTGCGCTCCTTGATGTTGCGGCGGATGGCGGGAATGAAGAGGCCCCAGGCAATGAGGTATCCGACGCCAATGGCGATGAATGTCAGACCAATCTGGACGGTCGAGAAGTGCCACTGCCCATACACGAGCCCGAAGGACTGGATGAACATGAAGATGAGGGCGTCGGAGAAGCCCGAGAGCAGCGACAGGACCAGGACGATGGGCTCGGTCACGAACATGCGGAACGGTCGGACCCAGGTGACGAGGATTTCCCTGGCCGAGAAGCGGTCGCCGAAAGGAACAAGCTCATCGGGCCCCCAGATGTTTTGGTTGGTCTCCTTTCTGCGTCGTTTGGCGATTCGGTTCATCATGATGGTGGTCCGGGTTTCGGGAACGGTGAAGAAGTGGACGAGCTGGACGAAGCCGCCGAGGATGAGCTGGATCCAGATGGACCACCTATTTACACGATTAGCATGGTTCTGAACCACGGTGACGGCCCGGGGGTCCGTTGGGCAGACACGATGGACCTACCTCCAGTCGAGGTACTGCTCGGTGAAGCCACCGACAATGGGACCCAAGACGGAGCCGCCGACAGAGGAGAAGACGACATATGCGACGGCGTACTGCTGGCTATCTGCCTCCCACATATCGGCAATCATGCCCAGGGTGACGGAGCCGCCAGCAGACGACAGACCACCCAGGGCACGGCCGACCATGATGGAGGCAAAGTTGGGAGCCAACGCGACGGGCAACTGCCAAATGTTGACAAGGAACAGGGACAGCTGAAGGACAGGCCAGCGGCCGAACTCCTCAGACCACGGGGCCCAAAGCTCGCAGCCAAAGGCGTAGAGGACCAAGAATATCGCGGCGCCGGCCCGAGCAGCCTGGTCACTTACACCAAACTCCTCCGAGATGCCGGGGATGGCGTTGGAGTAAAGAGACGTGTTGAAGTTCATGGATACCTGAACCCAGAAGATGACAGTCAAGATGTACCACTTCTTCCACGAGGAAAAGCTGTATCCCAGCTCGTCATAGCAGTCGTCTTCGGTAATCTCATACTTGTCGTATGTCCCTATCTTCTCGAGCCCGGCACCGTTGCCATTGGTGTCGGTAGGCGAGCTGGCATCGTCAGAACCGGCAGCGCCGTTGCCCTCGACGGCAGTGGCCATGCCCTCGCCGGATTCGGACTGCTTGAGCCGCTCGTTGGCGAGCTCAAGATCCTTCTGGTTGATGACCTGAGGAGGATCCTCGGAGAAGTGGGTTTGGGGCATCTCTGTCCGTCTCTCCCTCTCTTTTTTGTTGTTGGTGTTAGTTTTGCGGCCTTGTATTTCTTTCCTTTCTTCCACTTCCTCTTCTTCCTCTTCTTTTTGATCAACCACTTCTTTGGCCTCCCCCGGGTGCCCTGCAAGACCGCTTTCAAGAGCGAGGTGTCTGTCCCACAGCACGGGCAAGTATACAACCTCGACGGCAATGGGGAGAAGGAGAAGGAGAGGGGAGAGGGGGGGAGAGGGGGGGGAGGGTGGAAGACGTGTGTTTGTGATGATAGAAGCGTAATAGAGAAGAGCAAGGGACGAAGCGAAGCAACCAGGAAGCCGAGCTACCCACTTGGTGGGCGAGCGAATGCCTTTTTAACATGAGACTCGTCTTCCCACATGGCTATAACTACCTACCAACTAACTACTAGCTCGCAACAGAATAAGCCACGACTCTTGATACTACCTTGTTCCGCTGGGAGCGAGCGAGCGAGCGAGCAAGCAAGAAGGGGGAAAAAGAAAGATCCACCGGGGTTGGGTTCACAATGGGCTCTCCTAGGCTGGGCCAAGCTTCCCACGCTGACGACGGCAGCACCTTTGACAGGACGCCGGCGTCCGCGTTTGGTCTGTGGATGGTCTGGGGGATCGTCGATTCCGGCCTAGCCGGCTTCAATTGCGGACAGAAGGTTTGAATCGCCTCAGACGCACGCGGTCTCTGGGTCTGGCCCTCGCCTCTGAGACAGGAATTCTGAATTCTTGTCCAGCATCGCACGTCACGACGCCCCTGGCAACGCTGGAACAGCCAGTCAAGGCCCGTGTTTGCCGTCTGTTCTCATCTGAGACATGCCGGGGTAATTAGCAGCGACGAGGCCTCGGTGCTACGGGGTCGAGAGTGTCCACGCAGATGCAGACGCAGATGCAGATGCAGATGCAGATACAGGTCTCTGGCTGTCTGGCTGCGGCGGCGACGCAAGTCAATGTCTTGCCTGATTGGCATCTGCTGGCGCGCCCGCACTCTATCCGGAGCCGAGATGAGTTACTTATTAGCCAGAGCCTGGTGCCAAACCTACCCAAGTCGGTAAGATAAGGTGTCTCCCTTGGAGTTACATGGCACGGCTTGGATTGTCTCTCAATGTGCGCAAGACATGCGACGACAGGACCGGCTGTCTGGACTCTGGACCCTTCCAGCCCGCGCTCCTTTCAGCTCTCTTGGAACTGGAGAGAAGCTGACCAGGGCGAAGAACAAGAAGAAGAAGAGAAGGCAAAGCCGAAACAGCAAAAAAGAAACACACGACTTGGACGGATGGGGGGGGTCCGCCATTCCCGTGACATGGTTCGTCGCGTTCGCGGCTCTTGCTGAAGAGCCACTAAGCAGGGTCAGTCTGCGATCGGTCCGCAAGTCCGCGCCACTCTTGGAAGCATCAAGACAGACTTGCTTTCCCCTCGCGGCGGGTGGCTTGGATCTGGATGGCTGAAGACTCGAGATTCGATGAATGTCCTCTCCCCTCCGAGGCCAAGTGCCAGCCATGTCCATGATACCCATGGACCATGGAGAGTCCCGAGTCCACAGTCCACACCGTCCACACCGTTCCCCTGCGGCTGGGCTGGGGACGGACATGGAGCCTCCAACATCCATGACGCAGTTGCCGAGTTTATTACGGAGCCCTTCTCCATTCTCCTTCAGTCGCTGACCAGTCCAGTCAACAAACTCGGTCAGGTCCGGCGGCTCGCGGTGGGACCAGCAATATCACCCCGGGGCCTCTTTCTCTCTTGCTTGTTGGTTGTTGGGATCGACTCGGCTTTGCCATTGTATCAATGGGAGAAGCACCGGACAAAGACATTCATGAGAAACAAAGGGGGACCTTCAGCGAGCTCGGACGCAGCGGTTCCTCGGATCCCGGTGCTTGTGTCTGGTCGCCTCAGACTCGAGTGGTGTGTCTCGAGTCTTGACTGACTTGATCGGCGGCGGCACCTTGTTTCAATCAGTATCCATTGTCGGTGTCTGTCCATTTCCTCGGTACTCCTCAACGATAGGCTCGTCGTAGCCGCGCAAAAAACTCCACGTCCACGCCGCAGACATGGCACCACGTACGTTGCATCCCAAACACACCGCATGCCGTTCAGCTCAGTCCTCCCTCTCCCTCATATTTAGAGTTGACTGCAACTATGGGTACGGTGTACGTGGCAGTTACACGGGCATATCCCCACGCATCACGCATGCAAATGTTGCCGTACGGGTCGGCATGCCATGTGTGCTGTGCGTGCGTACGTGGCCTAGCCACCGCTGGTTTTTCTTCGTTTCCATCTTCTTCTCCTCGAAATCTATGCAACAAGTCCTCGACGACCCCGGGAGACAACCAGTCAGTTGCTCTCGTTCCCCGTCCTGTGAGTGAGACGGGGCAGCAATGATGTGACTGTTGTCAGATTCTATTCCACGGCCGCGTCCTCGCCACGCAGCAAAGGCAGACTCGTGACTAATAGCTCCGAATCCTGCATTCCGTCCTCCCGTCCGTCGCGAGTGAGGCAGCCTCGTGCCGGCATCAAAGTTGCGTCACGGCGGCTTGCTACGCCCCAGGCCGACCCCGGTCGAGGATGCACCATGACGCCAGAGCGTAAGCGCAGGGTCGCGAGCGGTCACCCGTTATTACCACTACCTACAGCTTTCCGGGGACCGTGCTTGACAAGGATGAGGATGGGCGGATGGGCATGGGGCGTCGACCACATGACGGGACGGCGGGTTTGGGCCTCTCGACAGCATCGCCACTCTCCCCCCCGGTGCCCAAGCCTGCCGCGACGGCGAGAAATCTTGCCTGATGTCGATGTATCGGCGGCGGCGATTCTCCACGTCGCAGTCCCGGACTGTCAACCCTCTTGGCTCGGGCCACAAGGTCAAATGACCGCCGCTGAGTCCAGGCGCCCGACTCGCGACGTGGCTTCGACTCAACCGCCCGGAGGTTCAGAACATTGGCATTGTCGTCGGCTCAGCTCGCGACTTTGCGTCCCGTCATCACCGCACGCCAAGGATGCCTCGGATTGTTCTGGAAACCAGGGCAGGCACGAAGCCGGCTGGGGAAAACTCAATTCCTGTCCTCCGTGAGCACACATGAAAGGAACCCCGACTTGGCTGCTCGTGACACGCAGCGGCGCGCTTTTCTCGTGATTCGTCTTTGCCAAGACAGCATGAGCATGGCACAAGTATAAGAGAGCATCTGTGCATTCGCTGCCCAAGACCCCATCTCAGCCATGGCATGTTTGACGTGACGTGACGCTTGAGATGCAGACACACCGCCGCCAACTACGTGCCCCTGGACGGCTTTCAGCCCGTCGGTAACTAACTACCAGTAACTTACATGGATTAAACTCGGCTCGTGCTACCCCTTCAAATGTGCCACCGTTTGGCTGCGTCACCATGTACGCAGACACGCTCCGGAGTGAGTGCTCTTGCTCCTGCACCGCGGCCATCTTCCTCCACAGACAGATTGGTCACAATGGGTACCCGCCCCTGGATAACACCTACGTTGCCATGGCTAGAGGCAGACAAGATCTCCGTCTGCGGCTACGACCGGGCCAGTCAGTGGTCACGGACGAGATGTTCGTCTTTGAGCCCGATAGCTTCATCGTTCAAACTCCAGATACAACTTGCGTGATATCGACGAGCCCGCCATCCCCCCCGTTGGCAAATCCACCGTGTAGTTGACCTCAAGCTCGTCGCCCGACCTGCCGTCCCTTGCAGGCGTCGCCGTCGGGCGGGCCTTTGCCCCGTCAAGCCGGAGCGAAAACGAGGCAGAAGCCGCCTTCTGCGTCGGGTCTGACAGCGTAATGACGAGCGTCATGCCCTCGGCGCATCTGCGCTCGCCGGAAAAGAGATAGGAGCCGGGCTGGGCAGAGGTGATGGTCACGGAGCCCCCTCTCGCCCAACCGATCTCGTCGAGCTTCAGCTTGATGCTCTTCTCGCCGCCCGGCCAGAACACGAGACTCAGTCTCCCCGATCCTAGGGCGCCGCTTATGCCGCTCGTCATGATGGGGGAGACCGAGGGCCTCTCAGCTTCCCGGGCAAGTCTGCTGCGGCTGGATGCCGGGAACACGGCATAGGCAGCAGATGTGTGCGTGACTGTAGTGTACGCCGAGAAGATGGACGAGGTGGTCACGCCGGCGGTCGAGGTCGAGATGTCGGACCAGTTCCCCGTCCGCTCGCCCTCAAACAGCGTCAGGGCAAACGGCCTGCCGTACGAGAGATATCCGTTGCCTCCGTAGAAGAGGGTCTTGCCGCGAGCCGCCTTGCCCGCGTCGGCCTGTACGGCTGCCCCGTCCACCCAGATCTTCCCCGGGGCCGAGGCGCGATTATCCAAGACGGTGATGACGGGTGCCGTGGACGCGCTCCTTTCGACATCCTGCACGGTTACCAGGACAAAGTCTTCCTGGTAGAACCACGCCTTGCGGTAGGAGATGCTCCCGTCCGAGGGGTCGGTGTAGTCCTGCACCGCGGCTCCGACTCTGCCGTCGCTGACGACCCCGACAAACTCGTTCTTTCCTGCATTTGCCGACGCACCGGCCGACAACTTGGTGTGGTTGAGCAAGGTTGTGGTTCCGGGGACGAGGTTCCAGTCCCACGCTCCCACGATGTCTGTGTATTCGTTGCCCTCGACGTACGTGAAGAGCGTGCCCTGGCCCAGGTGGTATCCGAGTGGGTTGGCAGAGTTTACGGCCTCCGAGTTGCGGGACCGCGTGGACAGCATCTTGTTCCCCAGCACAAAGGACCCGGTTCGATGGACCATGTAGTCGCCGGCCCAGAAGCCCTTGTTACCGACCAACTCTTCCGTTCCGTTGGACTGTAGGCGCCGAACGGCGTCGCTGACGTTCCTTGAGCCGGTGAAATCAGCAACCGCGCCCGCGAGCTTGGTCGCGTTGAAGTTGATGTCTGCGCTTGCTTGGAGGTCTTGGGTGGGAAACGCGACGAACCGGCCGATGGCGTTCTGGGACTCGGCTGTCAGCGCGTGTTCCGGGTCTCTCGGTGTAGAAACCTCAGTGCCGGTAGGACTCACAAAGTCCCAGTGTTCCCGTCTTGTATGTCGGTCGACAAAAATCATCCATTCGCTACCCCTTACTTGGGCGGCGATGGCGTCTCGCGTCGCGGTTCCGGCGGCAAATGAGGTGCCGACTGCTTCGCCTTGGAGCTGAACGAACGCATTGAGCTGAAGCGCGACTCAGGACTGTCTCCAAATCAAGGCCACGGCGGGGGGCGTAGTTGCCGTTATACAGGATGCCGTTGTGCTGGAGAAACGCACCATCTCTGTGGATTCCGTCCTCCGTCGTCTTGTCGGCGTACTAGTGTCTTCTATCAGAGACAGGAAGGGAAGGGCACAAGTTTTGGCATTCAAGCTACCGTCATGACAGACATGGCCCTGCCATAAGCGTCCCGCAGCATGGTGGCATTATCGGAGCGCAACGCCAGGCTGACCGAGTTTTGCATCACCAGCACAGCCTGTCGCTTTTGAATTAGTTTAGTGACGACAGCAAGCAGAGACCGTCTGGTGGCTTCTACATGCGTACGTTGGCTCCGGTCACACGGCCACCGGTGCCGTAGACTCGGTCCCTCAGGTCGTAAGCCCTGCGAGGAATGCGTTCGCACCCGGCAGTGATCTTCTTGGGCAAGTCGGCATCCTTGAGGAGCAGGCATGCGGTTGAACATAGCTGAGGAATCAAAATCGCCTGTGCGTACCAGTTCTGCTGGCAGTTAGTCGTGACTGTCTGTCCGGGAACACCGCGGGTTCAACGAGGCACACCGCACACGTACGGTATTCCACAACCCGGGCGTTCCGCATGGGCAGCCTCCCGTGCTGTCGTGTAGTCAGTTGGTCAGGGTCTCGGAGAAATAAGACGACGTTGCTGGCGCACTGACGATCTCCCACCATCTCCCATGCAGTCGGCTGGGGTGTAGTCGTTGCTGAACCAGTAGTCCAAGCCCTGGGAGACGGCCTTGAGGAGAGCCTCACTTCTTGTCCAGCCCTGGGCGACGGCCTGGTTGGCGCCAGACCATGCGGCTGCGAAGGTGATGATCCTGTTCCAATGGGCTTGAATTGGCCAGTTGGCACGTTCTGCACGGGAACGCCGACTAGTTAACAGTACTTCCGAGTCCGTGGGAACTTCGCGTATATCTTGCCAGGTGCCCAAGATCCCGGGACATTGAAATAAAGCGACCGACTTACGCGCTGCACATCCCGACTCGTAGTTCACGTCGGGCCAGGCTCCGTCGCTCTCCTGAGTCTCCAACCAAGCTGACATTTCGTCAAACCAAGTCGGGTCAGGGAACTGCGCGAGATCAGCAATCCGACGCTTGGATATGAGCGCGAGCTCGTCATGTATACTGGCTGCCTGGACGCCCGGAGGAATAATGCCGCAGCCGGCCAAGATCAGGCATCCCAAGAGAGTCCGCATTGTTACAGTGTGTGGAGTGAATGACCGAACGTTTGACAGCACGATTATGATGCCTGGATCAAGGAAAGAGCCAGGCTTGTCATGGCCACGCCGCGAGTTGAGTGTCTTTGTTGTGACATCCCGATGTTACGCTGCATCTCGCGTTCGTTGCTTTTCAATCTTTGACATTATTGGTGGGCTATTTCACAAGCATCTAGTCATTGGCGGGACAATTGAGCAACTGAAATGAGACGGAGACCTGCTCAGGGCCCCGAGTTTGTCAAAATGCAGCGTTTGATAAGCTCTCAAGTCGTTGGAAGTTGAACAAAGCCCCTCGGGAAACAAGACACTGACAAGGTTGCCCAAAACCCTCTCAAGCTGCAACCTCTAGGCACAAAGCTCGATTCAATACTGTCGTGGCGGAAAATTTGGAGACTTGCCCAAGGCCTTCAGCCATGTGGCTATGCCATGATATCTCTGAGTCCTGACCAGTCCGTACCCTGAATTTGTTGTGATGGCGGCAGGTCGACTCAATCAATACCCGGGACGGGCGCAGGGCTGTGTTGGAATTGCAGTCACGAGTTGCCGTCAAGCGACTGCACACAAAACAAGTCAAACACATGACAGGAAAGCCCTCCAACCGCTCGGAAGTTGAACCCCCCGGCTACTCGGCGGCCACAGGACAAGTCCCAAGGTCCCGCTTGACCCGGGCAGCTTCAACGGATATGTCAAACTCAAACACATCCATAGGAAGACCCAGGGTCGTACAGGCATTTGGCACATCGACAATTCCAGCAATGGATCCCTTGATTGGCGCGCACGACAGAAGCAGATATGCCTGCTCTCCGGAGTAGCCTAGACGCCGCAGCAAGCAAGGGCGAGATTAGCGCTTTTCCCTCAAGACTTGACAATACCTCGTCTCCTCGACAGCCGCATCCGCGCCGAGTGACGTTGGCCCTCACTCACCAAATTGCTTGAGATACTCGATAGCGCGGAGACATGCCTGGCGATACGCAACAGTGGCGTCCATGAAGTGCTGCTTCCCCGACTCATCGACCGAGAACCCCTCGAAAGTCAGGTATCGCGACGGTCCAAAGAGCTGCTGCACATCGCCTGGTTTGAAAACAGGGCTGGTTATCGCGCGTTCCTTCATTCCGTTCTTGACAAGGTCGAACTTGACGGTGATGATGCCAGCCTGGCGCAAGGAGCAGCATGTCAGATGACTGTGGGCGCACACGAGGAGGAGGGGGAGGAGGAGGGGGAGGAGGAGGAGGAGAACAACAACAAGGGCAAGCATGACAGAGAACAGACAAGATTACCATTTCGATGGCCCCGCAAAAGCTTATCTCGCCGTCTCCCTGCGAAAAGTGAAGGTCCCCCACTGAAAACTTGGCTCCGGGCAGGTGGACGGGAAGATACGTCGTGGATCCCCTCGAGATGTTGTTGATGTCGACGTTGCCGCCGTGTTCCGGCCGGCCAGGGATCGTCCGCGCGCCCTCCCGGGCAATCCTCGCCCGGAGGTCCCCGTCAGCGTTGCCCGCGTGCGCATTCGTCTCGTTTGGCGGCTGGGCAACGACCTGGCCGGGCATGGACTGCGCGCAGACCGAGATCAGCTCGCCCTCGCGCCGATTCCACTCGGCCAGGACTTGCGCGGACGGCGCGCAGCCGAGGATGCCCGGGTGGATGAGGCCGGCGAAGCGCACGCCCGGGATGTGGCGACTGGAGCAGTAGATGCCGTCAAAGTCCCAGATGGCCTTTGCCGCGCGCGGGTAGTGTCTGTCGAGGAACCCGCCGCCGTTGTTCCTGTCAAAGATGCCGGTGAAGCCCCAGGGGGAGTGGTCGAAGGGCTGGATGTCGGTGATGTTGACGACGAGGAGGTCGCCCGGCTCGGCGCCCTCGATGTCAAAAGGCCCTGTGAGGTAGTGGACCCTGGTGAGGTCGACGTTGCGGACGTCGTCTGCGCTGTCGTTGTTTCCAATCTGGCCGCCGGTCCAGTCCAGACATTCGATTTTGACGGTCTCGCCGCGCTTGATGGAGCCGACCGAGGGTACTGTTCAGACCTGGGTGTTAGCTGCCCGGTTTGATGCGATGCGGATGTGGCTGTATCTCGTTCTTGTTGTTGGGCAGAGTTGAACCTACTGTCTGGGTGCCAGCGGTTGTGTAGGCCGCGCTGCTCTCCGGCTGGGACGTCAAAGGACACCGTCTGGGCGGTGCGAATCTTGCCAGGCATGGCGGAGAGTCGAGACGATGGAGGATGCTGCTGATTGATGAAGTCGGGCTGAGACGCGGTGAAGCATGATGTTTTGACGTACCGCGATCATGTCTTGTATCTTTGGCGTGTCCGGATCCCAATTTCCAAGCGTCACTTTTACCCCGCAAAATAAGGGGCCCGGAACCAAATCGCCCAGCAGCCCAAGGCTTGGGCCATCACCGGTCTTGACTCTTCGGAATCGGACCGGGTGGGAGTCTGGAGTCTGGACTCTGCACTCTGCACTGCCCTCACGACTGCCGCCATTGGACGTCTCGCGAGGGCGTTTACCTGGCCTCCTCGACCGGTGATTCCTACGAGTCCTCCCCCCCCCCCCCCCCCCCCCC